>NW_015505695.1:438530-463231 GCF_001515645.1 Sinocyclocheilus grahami
AGGAGGTTGAGGTGGTCAGCAGGGGCTACTGGGCGGGATCAGTCCCAACCTATCGTGATCCAGCTCCTCATTCAGGGATCGTCACTTCTCGTACTCCCCAGAATTTAGAGTCAGAGTGGCGCTCCCAGGCCGAAGGCGTCTGCGGACCGTCATTCTCTCTGGATAGCCTTCGTCTAAAACGTCCTGACGCCTAGGGCCCAGGACTTCTGAGGGCCGGCCCCCTCTGGGGAAGAGCGGTGTACACCTCATTATACGGTGCCCGTCTCTCCTCAGTGCCCTCAGGAGATCGTTCTGCCAACCCTGACACCTACGGTGCTTCAGGGTGCAGTGGTCTCCGGCGAGCGCTTCTCTCAGTCACCGCTCGGAAACGTAGCAGTACTAAGAGGCTCACTACCTCTTCAGAGGTCTCTAGAGTAGCTAGTTCGGCCATCCCCTGCCGGTTCGCCACTTCAGGGCACCAATCTAACCACTCTGATTACACCAGAGGTCAGTCTTGAAAGACTGATTCCCTTAGTAGACTATTTGGACTACTGCCAAATGTGTCTCGGTGGGTCCTGCACACTCTAGAGAGAGGCTACAGAATCCAGCATGGTTCTCTTCTGCCTCAGTTCAACGGTTTGATTCTCACTCTGGTGGGCCCCGAGCAGGCTCTGGTGATGGAACAAGAAGTAAACACTCTCTTGAGGAAGGAGGCCATCAAGGTGGTCCCTCTTCTCGACAGGGAGTCCGGGTTCTACAGCCGGTACTTCATCTTTCCAAAGAAGGATGGAGGGTTGCACTGCGAGAGCCCTCCTCTTGCTTTAGAGAGTTGTCATGCTGAGTCCTCCGCTCCAAGAGTGGCCGTTTTTCTGCGAGTGTCGTCAGGCCTCCTCTCGCTACAGAGAGTTTCTGAGGCCTCCGCTCGCCAGAGCTCCTCTAGGCAGGCTAGCGTGGGTTGTAGAGGCCTCCTCTCACTTTAGAGAGTCGTTATGCTGAGGCCTCCACTCCTAGAGCTCGGCCCATCTCCATCCTTCCCCACCACCGGATGTTCCTGAGGTTAGCTTTCAGGAGCAAAAGGCCTACCAATATCGGGTTCTTCCCTTCGGCCTTGCACTTTCACTTCGCACTTTCACGAAGTGACTCCGGGACATCTGCATACTCAACCACATCGACAATTGGTTGATATTTGCTCAATCTGAGCAGATGGCGGTTCGGCATCGAGATGTCGTTCTCGCTCACATGAAAGAGCTGGGTTAAGACTTAACTCCAAGAAAAGTGTGCTTTCTCCATTACAGAGGACCACTTATCTGGGTGTGGTGTGGGATTCGACCACGATGCAGGCACATCTGTCTCCTACTCGGATCGAGTCGATCCTCACTACAGTCTCGAGAGTGAGAAAAGGATGCTATGGCACAGACTGGCCGAGGCTTCGTCTGTTCGCCTTTCCCCCGATCTCTCTGCTCCCGGGAGTTCTAGAGAGAGTGTGCCGGGACGGGGTCCATCTGCTGCTAGTAGCCCCGTTCTGGACGGCCCGAGTATGGTTCTCCGACCTTGTGTCCCTCCTCGACTGCTCTCCACTGGAGATTCCGATCAGGAGGGACCTCCTCTCTCAGGCAGGGGGCACCATCCTTCACCCCCGCCCAGAGTTATGGAAGTTGTTGGCGTGGCCCCTGAAGGGGCACAGCTCATAGCATCCGGTCTCTCAACTGAGGTTGTTGAGACCATACTCCAGTCCAGAGCTCCTGCCACAAGGAAACTGTACACCTTGAAGTGGAAGATTTTCACTTCTTGGTGAGGACAGCGACTGCAAGCCCCAGTCAACTGCCCAGTTGGTACAGCTCTGGAGTTTCTGCAGGAGCATTTTTCCACAGGGTTATCCCCCTCCACTCTGAAGGTTTACCTGGCGGCCATAGCTGAATTAATTAATGAATGAGGCATTTATATAGCACTTTATTGTGTATTGCTGTACACCCAAAGTGCTTTACAATCATATGGTCACTGACATACATCACTTCCTGTTTGTTGCTGCCGTGTGTTTTGAGTTTGAGCTCTGTCAAGTTAATTCTTTATCGTTTATTTTTTATCTTAAAATCTATTTTATACACCATAATTTTCGTTTCTATAACGTGTGAATATATCCCCTATCGTATTCTACAACAAAAACAATCAGAGCGCCTTGCTGTCACTAGTTCTATTTTGATTTCCCGAGTCCGCTATTGGCATATAGCCCATTAGCATCGCCAGCGTGGTTGCCGCTAATCTCACTTACATTGCTAATACTCTATTCACACACATTACCATTGTTTTACTCACTGTTACTTGCTTTAATGGCGGATGTGTGTCTACCTTTGAGTGCAGGTGAGGACACGTTCGAGCTGCATTCGGTGAGAGAGTTGAGAGTCGCGCTGGAAACATCCCCGGGCTGACGCTCACAAGTCAGGGGTAAGTATACAGCACGCTGCTAACTCTCCCACCACCTATACTCCGTGTGTTTCTCTGCACAGGCCCGGTGCACCCAGGACGCGATCTTCCCAGATGTCCTTCACTCCGGCACCGGGACACCATGGACCCTGGGTGCACCCATCGCGAAAGACGCGAGCCAGGCCCCTGGCGACGACCTCTCCCCCTCCACACCTCCGGTCTTTGAGATCTCCACCAGGAACCGCTTCGCTCCCCTCTGCGAGACGGAACACGACGCCGTGATCGTCGGAGACTCCATCGTCCGACACGTCCGTGCTACGTTAGCTGAAGGTAAAGTGCACACTCACTGTTTCCCTGGTGCTCGTGTTCTCGATGATTCTGCGCAGGCCAGGCCCCTGGTGACGACCTCTCCCCCTCCACACCTCCGGTCTTTGAGATCTCCACCCGGAACCGCTTCGCTCCCCTCTGCGAGACGGAACACGACGCTGTGATCGTCGGAAACTCCATCGTCCGACACGTCCGTGCTACGTTAGCTGAAGGTAAAGTGCACACTCACTGTTTCCCTGGTGCTCGTGTTCTCGATGATTCTGCGCAGATATCCCTAATCCTGAAGGGCGACGAGAGCACCGGAACGGTCGTGCTTCACGCGGGGGTTAATGACACCAAGCTGCGGCAGACGGAGACACTGAACAGGGACTTCAGGAGCCTGATCAAGACGGTGCGCAGCACATTGCCCGCAACGACGATCATCGTGTCAGGACCGCTTCCCACGTATCGACGAGGACACGAAAGGTTCAGTAGACTTTTTACTTTAAATTAATGGTTATTGTCATGGTGTAAAGAACAGAAACTGCTCTTTGTTAATAATTGGAATCTTTTCAGGGAGCATCCTAGGCTTTTTCCACGCTGTTGGCCTGCACCCCAGCAGAGTCGGAGCGGAACTCCTGTCGGACAACATATGACTAGTAAGTCAAATCTCAAATAACTGCCCTGATGACTTTTGTTCTGCCGTACTGCGCCATGGTACAACAGTTATACCCACTCGTTGTCTTGACTGCAAATGGAGAAAAATTGCGTGGAAAAACATTATGTCCAGCTATAGACAGGCTCTAAAAGCTGCCAGGGCTGAGCATATCCACAAACTCATAGAAAATAACGAAAACAATCCAAGGTTTTTATTTAACACAGTGGCTAGATTAACAAATAACCAGACGCCACCCGATCTGAATATTCCCTCACAGTTTAATAGTAATGACTTTATGAATTTCTTCACTGATAAAATAGATAACATCAGAAATACAATAACAAATGTAGATTCTACAGCGTATAATACTTCAGCTTCATTAATCACACCAAAAGATAAACTGAAGTGCTTTACAACTATAGGACAAAAGAATATCTCTTTGGGTTTGAGACTTTAGTCTTTGCAACTTTAGGGATCTTATCTATTCACGAACAGCTTGTAACACTCCAAAGAGAAAGGAAAACTTGAAATCGCATCATTTGATACCTTTAATATAAATTGTGAAATTGAATAGAAACTTTATCTATCAAACTTTGTGAAACTACACTGATGTAATTTGACCAAGTGAACTGTGTGACCCTGAGGGGAACTGACTTTATACATCCCTGAAAAAATGACCTTAAGACCTTAGTATGTGTAATTAGATTAAATCAGGTTTTAAAATCTCAAAATCAGATTACAGTTACTTTTTTATGGATTACATATGATTCACATTCATTAATTTATAATGTTAGGATTTTTTTTTTTTTTCCTTTCTAAAAATTCTACTGTGTGCCATATTGAATACAGTGAGTATTCACAATATAGAACGTTCATGTAAATTAATTTGTGGACAAAACTCCTCTGAATAATTATGAAAGTTACTAAACACAGCCAATGTATATCTGACCAAAATATTGTGGGTGTTATGTATGCATATATAAACAGTTTATGAGTTTTAATGAAATTATTATTAGTTTTTTATCAACTTTTTTTAATCTACCCAGCAATGTTTAAGTGTAAAACTGTATGTCATAAAAAAGGTTAAATATTTTGAGGTCCCACTTTATACAGTAGTTTTTATTATTAGAGCTCCATATTTTACTTTATCACACTATTTGAGCCATAAAAGGCTCAAATAAATATAATAAAAAAACAAAAACACTTTTTAATTGTTTATTTTGTCTATAAATTGTTCTATTTAACTCGTTTAACTTCCTGACTGTTATTTAATATGTAAGGATTTACAGGGTATATTAAGTGCATTTTATCTAAATGTTAGTAGCTGTTCAAGAGATTTAATATAAGGTTGGTCAAATTTTGCCAATTTCATGTCATGCGATCCTCAAGTGTGATTTAAGACATTGTTTTCTCGCATTGTTATTGACATTTATTTTCCTCTAAACCAACACCGCCAAGACCAAATTAACTATGACACTTCACTAAAGAACATCGCAACTAAACTTTCAGATGAAACTGTCATTTTGACAGCAGTCACTTTTATAGTATGCGCTGTCTGTCAAAGCTCGTGTCTATGTCAAGGTGAACGCTTTGAACTTTTCCCTAGAAGCCTTGTGTAATCGCACAGGGCACATCACACCACATTCCGGTTCACGTTGTCGGCTTGTTATGACAAGAGCATCATTCAGCAAACACTCTTGGCCGTTATCCACAACTTTGATAGAGTGCACCTTAATATGTTCAAACCCTCGCTGGTGTTTCAGCGGTGTTGCATCATCAGATATCGTCACCACAAGACAAAACAATAGCTTTTTTGCATGTACTTCAGGAACTTTGCAGACTGGCATGTTAAATACAACATCCACTGAGAGTCTGGTTTGTCTGGTTCACGGATCTCAAAGTCTAACCTGAGGGCTACTAGTTGGGTGGTGCACTTCATCAATTACGTCAAATGGATTTTGCAACCATATATTTTGACAATAAACAGTTACTGATGCATGACAGGACTTTTCGGAGTTTCAGAACGACTCGTAGCCAGTATCCCCGCTCTGCATATTTAGTGAACTACTGAGGCCTGAGATTGTGTTTCTCGAGAGCTGCAGGATACGGGACAGTGCAGAGCAGGTCAATGGCATGAGTCAACAAGGCAAAGCAGATCACAAAATGTATCTGACCCAATTCTACACATAATAGTCTGCTAAAAGTGCTACAGAAGAGGTCAGACATCTCAAACAGTTAGATAGCCTCGGCATTATAAACAACGCTGATACACAAAAGACGAGAGTGCTATGCACTAACATAAATTATTTACAAGCTTATAAATCACTACTATTATTACAAATTATCATGGTTTTGTTTTAGTGACAGTAACTGGTTTCATGATACATTATAGTTTCTTTTTACCAATCCTAATTGGTCAGTAGTAACATTCTCACTCATCTGGGTAAACCAGCATCTTATAGTGAACTTGAATATTAATATTGCTGAAACAATGTGTCAGTGTTTTTGTTTGTTTGTTATATATATATTTTTTTTAAAGGGACAGTAAATCCAAAAAAGTAAATTCTACATGCATTTCTCAAAATATCTTCTTTTATGTTCCACATTATCTCTTATTTAATCTAACAAAGAGAATCTATTTCACTTTTCATTACAACTTTCACTATCAGGGTGGCTTTTTTGGCCAGTGAAGTAATATGCAAATGTATTGTATAATACAATATAATATTGACACATATAATGTACAAAAGAAAACTTTTATTTCAGTACATAAAATAAATAAATAAATATTTTATTTAGCAATGATGCATTAAATCGATGTCATAGTAATTTTGTTACTATATACTATAAAGTAAATATATTAAACATATATGCTATACACTTGTTCTATTCATCAGTACACACACACACACACACACACACACGGTTTCTAAAGGATCATGCGACACAAAAGACTGAACTATTGATGCTGAAAATTCAGCTTTGCATCACATATATAAAATATATTTTCAAATATACTGAAACAGAAAACAGTTGCTTGCAAATGCAGCCTTGGTGAGAAACTTCTTTCACAAACTCACAAAAAATATCTTTATGAGACACAGAGTTGAAGAACCCTAATTTGTATGATCAAAGGCCAAACGGATCTTTAGTATAAAATGATTTGCCGGTCGAAAGATAAATCTTGACATATGAGCGGCTGTGAGAAACTATCTAGGGCAGTTTGAGACCTCTATTTAGTTGCTGTTTTAGATATCGGAAAGTCTGGCTAGTCTTTGAACAATGAAGAAAACAGGGAAACACATTACCCAGCCTTGAATCTGACAGTATGCTTTTCTGTCATATGAGCAGAACAAAGCATATATCATATATTAAAATAGAGATGATTGATGGGTAATCCCAGCACTGGTTTGGGCAACACTGCATTCATTCTCAGGGGAAAAACAGCTTTATCTAAATAAAGGGCCGTTTTTGGTGACCTTGGATTGAGATGAAAACTTTTAGATATAACATCTACAGAATGAGGCAGTTCATCTTACTTTGAGGCCTGCTTCCAGACAAAGATTAAACGAGAACTCTGAGCAAAAATGTGTTCAATGGATAGTCACCGATGGCAGGGCATAATTTAGTCACGGATTAGGTTTCATCCATGGACAGGACTTTATCCAACTTCCTCTTTATGTGAGCTATATTATGACCGAAGGCTAGAACAGACTTGCCTGAATATGGCTGGGCACGCGGCCACTTCACCTTGATTCCCTGCACCATCTGGTGACGGCTCAATAACGTCTGGCTATGAATTGAGTGATCATTACAAATTCCAATCTAGTTAATAAACAGAGCTGGGTACTGAAGCCATTTTTACAGGAAGAATATTATCAAATACCATATAAATATCTTTCATGTGCATCAGAACCATCGGGAATGTGTTAGGATTGTCCAGTTTGAGCGTAATAATTTGCTTCATAAACCACATGTTCCTCTGTGCCATTTGAAAGTTTTAAGGAGATTGTTTGATAATAAGACTTTTTAATTTTCTGAAGAAAATGAGTGGATATTGACCATGCAAAACACCATGCTAGAGATTGTTTCATTGCTATGCAGTTGCTAGGCTGATTTGGGTGGTTGCTTATTGGCCTAAACAGAGCACAAAAGTCTCAGAGTATCTATGATTTTCTGGCTCAGGTGCTCAATGTTTTGTGCATTTTATTATCCATCAGATAAGAACTGTATTCCCAGTTGCTAAAAATTTTTTTTTTTTAAGTTAACATTGAATGATACAGTTTGTTTGACAAGAATTTCAAAAAAAAAATTTTTTTTTTTGAAAAATTCACATTTGACTTGGTGTTTCTTTGTAATTATTTTGTGAAATCGATACGGCTGCCCGCGAGTAAAACATTTTCTGGTCGACTAGTAGTTGTTCATTTGAAGCATTAGTCGACTAATTGCACTTTTATTAAAAAAAACCTTTGAAATCATAATAATAAGCCTTTAATTGCATATACTGTACATAGCCTAAGCGTTCAAGTGCATGCATAAAGCTTGCCACAGTACACTGGCTGAAGTAATGATCATGAATGTGTCAGGGAAAAATAGTAAGGAGAATGCATCAACAATTTTTATAATTTATTGGTGAACTACTGCTCTCCTAAACAGAGCACAAAAGTCTCAGAGTATCTATGATTTTCTGGCTCAGGTGCTCAATGTTTTGTGCATTTTATTATCCATCAGATAAGAACTGTATTCCCAGTTGCTAAAAATTTTTTTTTTTTAAGTTAACATTGAATGATACAGTTTGTTTGACAAGAATTTCACAAAAATAATTTTTTTTTTTGAAAAATTCACATTTGACTTGGTGTTTCTTTGTAATTATTTTGTGAAATCGATACGGCTGCCCGCGAGTAAAACATTTTCTGGTTGACTAGTAGTTGTTCATTTGAAGCATTAGTCGACTAATTGCACTTTTATTAAAAAAAACCTTTGAAATCATAATAATAAGCCTTTAATTGCATATACTGTACATAGCCTAAGCGTTCAAGTGCATGCATAAAGCTTGCCACAGTACACTGGCTGAAGTAATGATCATGAATGTGTCAGGGAAAAATAGTAAGGAGAATGCATCAACAATTTTTATAATTTATTGGTGAACTACTGCTCTTTTTGTTTTCGGTTTAAAGCCGGGCATACGCTGTGTGATTTTCGTCCGATTTTGAGCCGAATTTTGGCTCGTGCAACTCTTTTTTGAGTCGGGCCGAATTTCAGCTTTGTCGTGTGTCGTTTGTCATGCGTCGTGCAGTGTACAGGGGGAAACGAGAAACGATAAGTCTCTCCCGACAGGCAATCGGACGGTAGGATGAATTTCTGACATGTCAGAAATTTTGGTCTCCCCTCGTGAGGATATCGCACAGTTGAAGCAGAGCTATGAACCGACTGCCCTAAACTCAGTGCTTTTTCCCTCACTGCACCTGCACGAAAATATAACTTTAACTATTTAATCTTTAATGCACCAAGAAACAAAACAAAAAGGGGGAGATCTTTTGATAAAATTATGTTATTATCACGGGAAATGTGAACCAATATCCATCATTTTGTAATTAGTGATAAAGACAAACACGTCGCAAAATTATAAATATTTCAGTTTTAAACCATGAAGGCGAGCCAGTGCATGCCACACAAACAATTTGCAAACTGCATGAGCGTTATGCCCGTGAAGAAGTTTTAAACTCCAGTCAATTCATTAAGCTACAGCAAGTGAAAGTAAACACTGACCGAGCTGTCGGCATCTTACGCTTAACGGCAGATATTCTCAGAGGAGACGAGAGACATATTGGGTATTGTCTTAATTTATTAAAAAAATAATAATAATCTCTTATGACTGATATAGGGCCTACGTAGTGAAAAACAACAACAGAATTGAAGTATTTCCTGTTAAACAAGTTTTATATTTTCATTGATGACATAGGCTACTTTAGACAGAATTTTAATTATAGGCCTATTCATTGTGTAATATATCTAAATGTTTGTCGCAAATAGATTTCCTGTTATCTCTCAGCTCATCGAAAACTCAAGCATACTGAAGCAGACTGAAGCACTCAGAGAAAGTCTAAAGAACACTCTTTAGTACAGCGAAGCAAATAATATTAATATTTCAGATAGAAATAACATTTCCTCCAAAATGTTTTAAATCATTTTCAATGAGGAGTAAGCTACACTCTTAAAAATAAAGGTGCTTCACGATGCCATAGAAGAACCTTTGTGTCTAAATGGTTCCATAAAGAACCTTTAACATCTGAAGAACATTTCTGTTTCACTAAAGGTTCTTTGTGGTGAAAAAAGGTTCTTCAAACACTGACCGAGCTGTCGGCATCTTACGCTTAACGGCAGATATTCTCAGAGGAGACGAGAGACATATTGGGTATTGTCTTAATTTATTAAAAAAATAATAATAATCTCTTATGACTGATATAGGGCCTACGTAGTGAAAAACAACAACAGAATTGAAGTATTTCCTGTTAAACAAGTTTTATATTTTCATTGATGACATAGGCTACTTTAGACAGAATTTTAATTATAGGCCTATTCATTGTGTAATATATCTAAATGTTTGTCGCAAATAGATTTCCTGTTATCTCTCAGCTCATCGAAAACTCAAGCATACTGAAGCAGACTGAAGCACTCAGAGAAAGTCTAAAGAACACTCTTTAGTACAGCGAAGCAAATAATATTAATATTTCAGATAGAAATAACATTTCCTCCAAAATGTTTTAAATCATTTTCAATGAGGAGTAAGCTACACTCTTAAAAATAAAGGTGCTTCACGATGCCATAGAAGAACCTTTGTGTCTAAATGGTTCCATAAAGAACCTTTAACATCTGAAGAACATTTCTGTTTCACTAAAGGTTCTTTGTGGTGAAAAAAGGTTCTTCAGATTATAAAAAGGTTCGAAAGAGATGGTTCTTTAAAGAACCTTTGACTGAATGGTTCTTTGTGGAACCAAAAATGGTTCTTCTATGACATCGCTTGAAGAACCTTTTGAAGCACCTTTATTTTTAAGAGTGTAATTTAATCATTTATTATCCGCACGTTTTTGTGCGGTAATGAGCTATGAAATTATTGCGGGGCAAATTAATTGTAGTAGATACAGTACCGATACATGTAATAATAAAAGTACCATAATAATAATCACAATAATAGTAATGGTAATAATTTAATTCATTAACTGGAAATGCCAAATCCTCTCGATATCATTGATAGCTGATGCGTTTTTTTTTTTTTTTAGATATCTTTCAGTGTCATCGTCTGCGCAACTCAAGTATTTCACACGTATAGTGTGAGCACATAAATCGTGAGCTTTGAATTTACATCGCAAGCGGTCTGCTCATACAGTGTGAGTTGGTACCTTGATGAAATCGCATGTAAATCACACAGTGTATGCCCAGCCTAAGAGATGAAGTTGGTGACACTGACTCGTCATCTCTGCAGAAGTGATGCGCCTGGATGGTTCATACGGATTACACAATCTGAGTATATTTGTTTTCCATTTAAATTTGGTTCATTTGAAATTAGACATTCCACTCTCTATAGATATATATATATATGCATGTCTGTAAAAGTATACATGGAGTTTCGCACTCAAGTTCCAATGCCCGAGACGGCAGAAAGCGCATCCTGTTTGCTTTCATTATTTTACAAAAGCGCAGAGTTTTGTTGTTATTGTGAGTGCACACAAATAAATGTAGAGCCTTTACAGATTCGAAAGATGTATTACTCGTATCTGTATGAGCAAAAATGAGGGAGTATTTTAAGAGCAAGTGACCACACATGCGGTGCGCACGCTACTGTTCAGCTCCACACTCCACACAGACCACACATTTCTCTAGGTTAACATTAGATTGAGCGGCCATGTAAAATTGCTGCTACTTACATATTTCAGATGATAAGCCATATTTGAGGTCGATGAATGGAAGACGAGTATTTGGATGTCCTGCCTGATGTACTGTATTACCACATAGACCAGCCGTTAATGATCTGTCCGTCACTGCGTGACTTCACCTGCGGATTTTTCTTTTTTTTATCTTTTTCTGCGACTAAGGGACTAATACAATTTTGGTCAACCAAGCCTCTTCTCGTCGACTAACGGTTAGTCGACTATTAGGGGGCAGCTCTAGAAATTGAATAGCAGTTCCAGAGTGGAAATTGTTTCAGAGTAAATCCTTTACCATTTTTTTCAGTGTATCTTAAAAAGCAATGTTTTCAATATTGATATTAATAAGTTTTTTTTAAGCAGAAAATCAGCATACTAGAATGATTTCTGAAGAATGCTGCTAAAAATGTTTGCAATCACTGTAATACATTTCCAAATATATTGAAATATATAATAATAAATAATTTCCCACCAAATATAATTCAGGATATAAAATACTGTCACTCTTGACAGCAGCATCAGTGCATCACTTTAAAAGCATTGATTAAATCATAGGTGTAACAAGTATTTGACATTTGACAGCATCTTTACATTTCTGCACTAGTATAAAAGGCAAGTCATTGGAGAAATCTCACATCCACACACACTGAAATGCTTGGCATCCAAGCACTCTGTATGTGACAGACGCTGCTCTTGTTCATTCCAAGAAGAACTGAGAAACAGCAACAATAAATAACAACACAACTGCACTCATACAATGTCAGACAGAGACAATGATGTTTTACCCAGTGGAAATCACTCAAAATTATGTTCATGCACCATGTCCTTGGACGATGAGAGAGAAAGATTAATGTATGCAAATGCCTTCTGCAAATTTATTGACTTTCTGGCTTGCAGGTAAGTGCATTTGACTCCAATTGTTAACCTTTGTATCCAGATAAGGACAGTTCATACAAAGGAGAGCAACATGTCAGGTCTCAGATATGTGACTTATTCCGTTGGCTTTCTATAAACACTGTGTGGAAGCTTATTTGAAAAATGCAAAAAAGTAGAATGTTTTTGGTCAAAGTAGCAATAATAACATTGTAATAACTATTGTATTACATTTGAATTCAGTTAAGTCAGCCTTTAAATTGATAAGTTAAGATTAAAAAATACAGACAGTATATTTAAGCAATAAGGTATAAAAGAGCATGTGCGTCATTGCAAATATTGTCAAGGTTGAATTATGTTTTCAGACACAATATGCAGCCTGATCAGCCGTGACTACAGTATAGTCTCACAATGTAGCACAGCCTTGAGTGTCTTTCTCAACACAGTTTCATTGGCTGACATTCTTCCGCTACAAGATATATTCTATAACACATAAATTATGGTTAACCGTTCAGTGATATGCATAGTTGCTCTAGGTAAAAACTATTAGGGGGCAGCTCTAGAAATTGAATAGCAGTTCCAGAGTGGAAATTGTTTCAGAGTAAATCCTTTACCATTTTTTTCAGTGTATCTTAAAAAGCAATGTTTTCAATATTGATATTAATAAGTTTTTTTTAAGCAGAAAATCAGCATATTAGAATGATTTCTGAAGAATGCTGCTAAAAATGTTTGCAATCACTGTAATAAATTTCCAAATATATTGAAATATATAATAATAAATAATTTCCCACCAAATATAATTCAGGATATAAAATACTGTCACTCTTGACAGCAGCATCAGTGCATCACTTTAAAAGCATTGATTAAATCATAGGTGTAACAAGTATTTGACATTTGACAGCATCTTTACATTTCTGCACTAGTATAAAAGGCAAGTCATTGGAGAAATCTCACATCCACACACACTGAAATGCTTGGCATCCAAGCACTCTGTATGTGACAGACGCTGCTCTTGTTCATTCCAAGAAGAACTGAGAAACAGCAACAATAAATAACAACACAACTGCACTCATACAATGTCAGACAGAGACAATGATGTTTTACCCAGTGGAAATCACTCAAAATTATGTTCATGCACCATGTCCTTGGACGATGAGAGAGAAAGATTAATGTATGCAAATGCCTTCTGCAAATTTATTGACTTTCTGGCTTGCAGGTAAGTGCATTTGACTCCAATTGTTAACCTTTGTATCCAGATAAGGACAGTTCATACAAAGGAGAGCAACATGTCAGGTCTCAGATATGTGACTTATTCCGTTGGCTTTCTATAAACACTGTGTGGAAGCTTATTTGAAAAATGCAAAAAAGTAGAATGTTTTTGGTCAAAGTAGCAATAATAACATTGTAATAACTATTGTATTACATTTGAATTCAGTTAAGTCAGCCTTTAAATTGATAAGTTAAGATTAAAAAATACAGACAGTATATTTAAGCAATAAGGTATAAAAGAGCATGTGCGTCATTGCAAATATTGTCAAGGTTGAATTATGTTTTCAGACACAATATGCAGCCTGATCAGCCGTGACTACAGTATAGTCTCACAATGTAGCACAGCCTTGAGTGTCTTTCTCAACACAGTTTCATTGGCTGACATTCTTCCGCTACAAGATATATTCTATAACACATAAATTATGGTTAACCGTTCAGTGATATGCATAGTTGCTCTAGGTAAAATGTTTTTAATGGATTAAAATGTTATTGGGAAACAAACTCATTTTCTTCACATGCAATAAAATAATGACAAAGGGACTAAGGGAAAAATCTTCTTACCTCATTGTAAATTCTTACCTCATGTCTACAAACTTAAGACCAAGACAAGCTGAACAGTACCTGAAAACTTCACTATATGTGCTGTATTAAGTCCATAGATTATGGTGCAACAAAGCAGAACTTCGCTTTGGGTCCGGCTGACCTTCGGTGCAAAGGGTGCAGCTTTTGTGGAAATTCAGCTCTTCAGATCTGCTGCTTGAATGCATTAGCTGTGAGATAGGTGCTGAACATAGATTTAATCACTGAAGATTTCGACCTTGAAATTGTTGAAAATGGAAACATAATTGTCATTGAGTTTTCAAAGCCTGTAAATCAGGAAAAAAGGAAAGAGCATGAAAGAGAAGCCGGCGTGTTCTGAGATTTGACCAGATTCAGAGAAGAGGTCAGAAGGTCAGAAACTCAGTCTGCTAGAATCTAAAAAAGTGCCTAGATGAGGTTTTTGAAAATATAAAGGAGACCATCAGAGCTAACCAAATGAAGCAATTTTAGCTAATTAAAATCAGACCAAACCTCCAAGACTTTAACACTCGTTAGATGTCAACTTTAATAAAGTGCTGCAGTGATGACGTATCTGTGTTGGTCGACCCAAAAGTAAGCATCACCCTGGTTTCCTCACCAAATAGGAATTTTATAATCTATAATCTTGAATTTTTTGCAGAATATAAGCTCTGTGACAAACAAAATATTTAGATTCTTACACATTTTGTACAAGATGATCTTTACAAATGAACGCAACTTTTATGAATACTGAAACCTAAATACAAAGTAAAAAGCTAAATTGAAGGTATAAATGAACTACACCATAGTCACATGACTTCAATGTCACAACGCTTTGAGTCTTTATTTGAAATCTAAAAGTTGGAAAGTTAGAATAGTTCGCAGGAGCACAAGTATAAACACAATGCAGCTGTGAAAGCGGCAAATAAGTAGACGAGTTTTCTTGTTCGCCGTTATGACATCTAATGTTCCCAACAACCTCTGTAGTCCCATTTAGCCACTTATAAGCAACTGCCTAGCCAAAATTTTCCAAAGGTTTAAACAAATTCTGGAAATTTTCCATCTCTTTGCAACCCTAATTTTGTCGTAGGATAAAACATAAATCCTTAGCTTGCTTTCACCACAGAACTTTTTTTAGGCATTTCACCAAAAGCTCATTACAAAAAAAAAACAAAAAACAAAAAACTTTGGGACGATGGAACCAAGAGTGCATAAACATGTTTCCTGGGTTTGAAGACTATACAAGTGTATTTGGTAACACTTCAGTATAGGTACCAATTCTCACTATTAACTAGTTGCTTATTAGCATGCCTATTATTAATATATTGGCTGTTTATTACTTAGAAAGCACATATTCTCCATGACCATATTCTACTGTACATCCATAATCCTACCCAATACCTAAACTTAACAACTACCTTACTAACTATCAATAAACAGCAAATTAGGAGTTTGAGGCAATAAGTCATAGTTAATGGTTTGTTAATAGCAAGAATTGGACCTTAAAATAAAGTGTGACCATGAATTAAAATTAGGGCTGTCATCGTTAATGCGTTAACGCATGTGATTAATTTTACAATCCTTAACGCGTTCAAATAATTTAACGCAATTAACGCAAAATTACTGAAGCACAATTTCTATTCTAACCCTTTAACCCAATTTTGCTTCTCTGCTTGCGATTAGATAATTTTAAGCCGCTAAACTCTGGGAAAGTTTTCAGTCCAATGATCCAGTAAGCGAATAAATTCAAACAATCCATCCAAAACTGCGCTAATATAAAGGAAACCAGGCTGATTACATCAGAGATTGCAGAGAGAACAGAGACTCACGTTGCGTTTTCAGTGAATTATTCATTCCAGTGTGTTTCGCTTTTAAACACGAGCTCTGTCATATTCTGTGATTGTCTCTGAAGAGCGCGAGCCCTCACATGTCACGCGCTTGTGTGAAGTACAGACTGAACGGAATGCCAACACATCCCACCGCTGTATGGCCAGATGAGACGCAAACTACGGTTTCTCAACTGGATAAAGTTTTGATGGATGAAGACTGCAATCAAGGCAAAGACGATTGCGGTGGCTTACAGGAGTCGTACAGTACAGTAAGCACGCATGAGTCTGTTATAATAATGCGTGCATGAGTGCTCTTTACACACTGATCACACATTGTATTTATGCACAGGCACAGACATTTCTGTACATTCACACACACTCGTTTACACACACATTCACGATAATGTTTTGATTTGTCATGTTTATGTTGCTGTGTTTAGTTATACGGAATGGATCCGTGTACTGTAGTATATATGCAGACAGCAGGCGGTTGGTTTAGGGTTTTTTCGGCATCTCCATGTGGTCCTGTTCAGTATCGCAACTTGACTTCTCTAAAATGTAAAAAAGCTCTTTGGTGTTGAACTTTTAACACATACTATAAAATTCAGATTTTTTTGTCTTTCATATGTGCTTATATGGGCTCCTTATATCATTTGGTTCTTTGGTGTCCTTTTGGAGTTTCTAAGTGTCCTTTTTTGGAAAGTCATCTACATTTATCTTGAAAAAAGCTTGCAGAAAATATAGATTTTTGAGAATCACCCTTCAATCTTTTGGTTTACTTTGCTGGATATAGCAAATGATGACAAAATAAACATTTGAAACAAGATAAATGGTCTATGCTTAATTTCATGACGTGTGCGATTAATCACGATTAATCACAGAAAAAAGGATGTGATTAATCAGATTTAAAAAATGTAATCGATTAACAGCCATAATTAAAATGAAAGAAAAGTTCTGATATGAGGCAGGACCATTTGAGCAATGGGGAAAGTAATAATTCATATTTCCTAGTGATCACTTCAATTCATTCATTCATGACCTACACTTGTCTACTGTCTTTCCAACCTGATCACATCCATGTTACAGTACGTGAGAGAGGCTGATCATAAAAAAGTCCAGAGAAATCCTGGTGAACTGATTGGCTGCATGACAAATTGGTTTAGTAAAGTCAGGTAATCTGTGAAAAATCACTGAAGAACCACCAAATGTGGAAGTTACACAAAAGTTACACAATCAAATTTAGCTGTGCATGAGACACATGACATTTTTTTTTAGATTTTATGAAGGAACTATGGAGGAACACAAGGATTTGACAAGAGTCTCTTTATCATATCTACATGACATGTAGGCCAAACTCAACGTCCCAAATGAGCTGCACCCAAACACCGAGTATGAAATCTCTAGATGAAACAACCACTAATGTAACTCTGTGTTAAGCACAACCAGACCAAGGGCTGGTGATGAAACTTTAGACAGAGTAATCACTTGCTTCAGGGTTAGTTGACACTCTATGTGCATTTCAAACAAGTCACGGGACACAAAGGGTAGCCTACATACACACATGGTAGGGCGGCACGGTCTGTTTTCCATATGTGCTACATGTACTGTATGCTTTTATAATCTGCAAATCATTTATGTGAATGTATGGACACATTATGAAACATCACACCACTTTTGACGTGATAGATCAGTCTAAGACCTTTGAAGAAAATTTCAGAGAATGCCTTGCTTGTGATATGTCTGAACGTGGTGATATCTTGCTCTTGATCTGCTTTAGTGGTCGCTCTCATTTTGCTGATAATATTCGGCTGCGGTTGTGATGGGAAATAATCAAGTTTTGTGGAGTATTTTTAATAGCGCTGAGCCCATCTCGAGAAGCTTCTATAAAAGATTAAATTCTTGTTACCACCGAATATGAAATAAATCTTTGTCAGGGGCTGACACTGAACAGAATTGCTTTCAGACGAACTTCTGTATGTGTCTGCTAAGGCAATTAATTCCCTCTCATGGCTAATCCTTCGTCAATTAAGTTTCCAATTAGAATGGGGAAAAATAATTAACTATATATGCTGACATTCATTAGTGGAGGTAAAAAAGAGTAACTGTTCCACAACTTTCACAAGGTATTGTTTAATGTTTTTGTTAATTACACAGATATTTTGTCACAAATGCAGATAACAGCAATTGAGATAGATCAAAAAGATTTTACATTTTCTGGGGGGAAAAATGTAAGTGGTACTTGCAGGTGAGGAAGAAAAAGACAATGGGAAGATTTTTTGAGTGTCCACCAAGTATTGACTGGTTGCTTTGTGGGGAATTGCAACACAGTAGCTAAGGTGTTCTGGGTAGTTGAAAGGGTGCTTGTAATGTGTGGTTAGATGGTCAATAGATTGTTCTGAATGATTGATAGAGTGTAGAAGGATGAAGGAGTGGCTGCAAGAGCGGTTGTTATTGTATCTATGAGGTTATTATGGTATTCATGGTGGCTTGAGTTTTGTTCGGTGGTCGCAAGGTTTTTCTGGGTAGCTGCTAAGTTGTTAGCAGGGTGGTACTAGGCCAGGGGTGTCCAATCCTGTTTCGATCCAACCCCATTTAAACACATGTCAACTAGGGGCCAGATTCATGAAAATCTTCATAAGAAATAAGACATTTCTTTATCTAAATTCCAAGAAGATAATAAGAATGTTCTTGTAATTATTGAAAAGTTCTTAAAGATGTTTTACATAACAAATATCACGTAATGGATGTGATCAGGTTGGAAAGACAGTAGACAAGTGTTGGTCCTGAATTAATTAATTGATCACTTGGAAATATTAATTATTACTCTCCCCATTGATCAAATGGTCCTGCCTTATATCAGAACTTTTCTTTGATTTTAACACATGGTCACACTTTATTTTAGGTCCAATTCCCACTATTAACAAACCATTAACTATGAATTTTACCCCAATAAACTCTTAATTTGCTGCTTATTAACAGTTACTACAGTACAGCAGTTGGTATGTTTAAGTACTGGGTAGGATTATGGATGTAGAATACTGTCATGCCGAATATGTGCTTTTTAAGTACTAATAAACAGCCAATATGTTAATAATATGCATGCTAATAAGAAACTAGTTAATAGTGAGGATTAGTCCCTATACTAAAGTGTCACCTTTTTTCTAAAGCAAATGACAGTCTTTATCTGACTGAATAAATGGTCGGCTCTTGTTGAAAACTCATTGATTAAACAAATGTAAAAAAAAAAAAAAACTTCAAGGGTTGTGTTTTTTGCCTGCAGATTACTATAATAATCATAAGCGAGCACACTATTTTTATCACAACCACCTTGAAGGGCATTCAGCTTCACGTTTTCAATGTGTCGTGTTTTTGAATAGTTACTTTTCAAGAGTCTGTTTCAATATGGAGCAATCGGCTTCATTCTTTTTGCACTCTCTCTCTACAGCAAACGAGTATTGTTTGTGCATGCTGCTATAGTAAACATGTGCTGTTTAAGGACGTGCTCATATATGCTGATTGCTGTCAAAGACTGTTGTATTTATTGGCTATAATTGAAAACGAGCTCCCTATCTGACTCTTTTTTTTTTGTATTACTGAATTTTCGAATTCAGCAAAAGCCATGCTTCATATTATCATGACCAATCATTGTTTACATAGTCAGTCATTGGTGTCACTTCAGAAAACTAATGCACATCACCATTAATAGTTCTACTATGTGTTACATGTAGCTAGTGGTTTGCTGTAATTGTCACACCTCATGGACCTGTTTTGTTGTGTTTTCTTCCCCCATGTGCTCCATGACCTAGTTTTCCCTCATGTTTGATTGTGTCATTTGGTTCAGGTGTGTCTTGTTAATTGTCCTCATCATCCCATCTATTTAAGCCCTAGTCTGTGCAGTCTGTTTTGTCCGGGCTACTACGTCCCTACGTGCGCTCCTGCCTGCCTGCCTGTCCTGAATTTACCCTTGTGTGGAGTTATTAAAGACTATTTCCATTCATCTTCATCTTCATCTTCTTTGTGTGTTTATCTGACCGCAGCATGACAGAAGACCAGACCTGAAAAAGAGAAAGTACGCAGCGTGTTTCCCCCGCATTGTATTTTCTTTTTATTTTAGTTTTGCCAGTTTTTCTTTTTGTTATATTATGTTCAACCCTGAGCTCAGCCAGCCATCACCTCACTTCACGGAGCAGTTTGAGCCCACTGCACCACCGCTTAGGGTGAGCAAAGGCTGAGCTCAGAGGGAAACTGGAATATGTATGCAGACATGCCACTTCTTCTCCTGACTTCGTCTGAACTATCTGTCTGCCCTGAACTGTCTGCCTGTCCTGAAATGACAACGGAGGTCATCCCCCTGTCCGCCACGCTCCCAGTGTTGGGAGTCACGATGTGGTGTGTGCCCACATCCCTGAACCCTCTACCTGTCTGGATTAACCATCCACCCTCCCGCTCTTGCCTCCTCCTGTCATCCCTGCCTCAGCTCCGCTCCTCGCAGCCCCTCTGCTCACCCTCAGCCCACCATCTGTGCGGTGGGATTGCCGTGGTCTGCTAGTCTCCATCGGCATCATGGCTGGAGGATCCCTTGTCTCCGCCTCCAGCCTCTGAGTCCCGGACTCTGCCTCGGCTCTTCGACCCAGTGGCTCCACCATGGCACAGAGCTCCCTCATCTCCACCATGGCCTGTCAGTCCACCAGCTTAGAGCCCTGGAGCCGTCAGCCCTTCCTCCACCATGGCTCCTCCCTCCGTAGGCTCCACCATGGGTCGCCATCATGGCTGTGATCTGGGTTCCACCTGGCTCCTCCAGCTCCCTTCTGTCTTCTCCCTGACTACTCCCTCCATCTGATCCACTCTGGTTCCTTCTGTCTCCTCCCTGGCTCCTCCTGTCTTCTCCCTGGGTCCTCCCTCCATTATCACCACCCTGGACTCTGTTGGTCATCCTCCCGGTCATCCAGCAACCTCCTGTACCTCCTCCTGGCTGCCTGCCTTCCTGCCGGCCCTTTGCCATCCCCTGTCACCATCCCACATCCACTCCGTTATCCTCCTCTTAAGTCCCCCTCCATCCCTCCATTTATCTCTGTGGAGCGAGGTCACTCCTCCGGGGAGGGGGGTGAACTGTCACACCTCCAGGACCTGTTTTGTTGTGTTTTCTTCCCCATGTGTTCCGTGACCTAGGCTGTTTCTCAATTACAAGAACGCAAAAAACGGACTTGCGTTCTCGTGGAGACCGGTTTTGCTAAGCTTCCTTGGAAGAACAAACTCGGAAGGATGCAAGGACACAGAACGCACCCTTAATGAGAATTGAGATGTACTGCGTTCTTGCTTAACTGACCGCATTGTCACAGCATAAGCAGCAGCCATTGAAATATAACATAACATTACAAACAAATGTCATAACTTATAAAAACATTTCATGCTATTATAGATATTATTTTCATATAATTGTATATCGTTTTATTTTACAGTGTAATATGTTTATATGTTAAGATTCACTGTAATATGCCAATAAAAATACTGCAGACTTTCTCCGGGTCTCAGGGTGCGAACTATGGGGGAGCTCGGCTCCCCTTAATAAGACATGGGCTCCCCTGACAACGGGATTTGTGAAATTTTGGGGGGGCTAAAAAAATATTGACAATGTGTTATTTTGACGTGCAATTTCAGTTTTGTGTAATGTGATCATCGTGGATTATTATGTATAAAATTGCAAAAATATCATTCATTCATGCATGACGGCGATTTAAACCTAATTCAGCTCAATAAAGATAACTATACATGCTGTTCTTGTCATGAGCATCAAGGTGTGGGGGCGCTGAGGTGCAAATTCCACATTCCACATGTTTAGTACATGTTAACGCAAAGATTTGTAGAAAAAATATAAACGCTGGACTTGTCGATTCTGTGTAAGGCATGTTATTTGCAATTATGTGTTGTGGCTGGGTTGTTATAGGTCTGCGTGACTCTCGATGTCTTAGGTCTAACTGAACGGAGGAATTATGGTATTCTTCTGTAGCCTGACGACGCCTAACTTTAACCGTTGTTCATGTGAACTCAAAGACCGCCTGATGCTTTGTATATAGACTATTTGTGGGGGGCTGTTTGTGACGGCCAGTACGGCCAAGCGCTTGCTTGGGCCGCGGGTTCCGAGCTGGAAGGGGCAGGCGGCAGGGCTGTGTGTGACGGCCAGTGCGGCCAAACTCCTGCTTGGGCTGCGGTCCCCAAATTGAAGGTGATGGGCGGTGGGGCTGTGTTGGATAGCCAGTGCGGCCAAGCGCTTGCTTGGGCTGTGAGGTCTGGGCCGAAAGTGGCATGCGGCGGGGCGATGATTGGCGGCGGAGGCGGCCAAGTGCTTGCTTGAGCTACGGACCCCAGCGTTGTCGGAGTAGAAGCCGCGGTGCGAGGCTGAGCTGCGGCCGATGTCGCATGCACCCTTGCGGCGGCGGGATCCGGGTGCAGCCTTGATAATCGCGGAGAGCTGGGCCTTGCACGAGAGGATGGAGTCCGGTGAGGCGTATCTGGAGGTTTGTCTTGCCTTTTGCCCTTTTTTGGGGTTGGGGTGGACTTGGGAGAGAGGTTAGTTAGATGCAGATTTGTGTACAAGTCATATAATTCTGCTTTGATCAACTTGCATGAAGGTTGGACGTTGGATTTGGTCAGTGCTTGCCTCAGACTCGACACGGTCCACTTTCCTATTGGTGGAATCGTTGGCCTGGCCGAGCGATAGGAGGACGCCGGGGAGTCGACTGGGGTTCTCGCTGGAGGTGGCGAGGGTAGGCCTAGGCGTCTTGGGAGGCGAGTGGCTGCTCGAGCCGAACCGCGTCTGCGAGATGGGGCCTGGGGCTCGATTGAGGTGCTACTCCGAGGAGGAGTGGTCTTAGGACCGGCTTGTTGTGGCAATGGGACCGGAGGAGAGTTGGATTCTTCTTCAGACGAGGTTTGTTTTTGCGACATGGTTGTAGACGAGCGAACCAAGCTGCTGATAACTGTCAATGGATAGAGGTAAGTCAGCTGTATATATAATGGTGTCGATTAACTTGAGTGTGCTCCACCTGTGTTAATTAGGCTAAGTATCTGACGCGCTCCTCCCGAACCTTGTTAATAAAACATAATTTTGTGTCGAACCCCCGTCATAAAAAAACAAAGCAAGTGGGCTCCCCCAAAGTCAACGGTATAGTTTGAACACTGCCAGGTCTTATAACTTTATTAAAATTAAACAAAACAAAACAAAATTATAAATGTTTACTTTCAAGAGCCATCAAGTATTTGCGAGAGCGAGTTTAAAGCTTGCAGGCTTCCGTACACCTGCCGCCCGCACCGTCTTCTGGGATTTCTAACAACTCGATTCTCTCAAGTCTCCACTCGATGCATCCTCGATATCAAGAACACATCCAGGAACTTTCATGGTCCTCTGTACTTGTGTTCTTGAGAATTGGATATTAACTTTGATGGTTAATGATGATGTAGAACGAGAACACAAGGACGCAAGATCGCTGAAGAACGCATATTGAGAAACGGCCCTAGTTTTCCCTCATGTTTGATTGTGTCATTTGGTTCAGGTGTGTCTTGTGAATTGTCCTCATCATCCCATGTATTTAAGCCCTAGGGCTCTATCACACACCCGGCGCAATGTGGCGCCAGGTACCACACAATTGTTTTTTGCTAGTTTCAGCCCGACGCAGTAATCATTTTCATGTCCTGCGCCACATTGTTTAAATAGCAAATGCATTTGCGCCCATTTGTGCACTCATGGGTGTGCTGGTCTGAAAACTAGGTGCGTTCAGGCGCATTGTTCGTGCGTTGCTATTTTGAGGCAACTAAAATAGTCTGCGCCATTGACCAACTAAAACCTGGTCTAATGTCAATGGCGCAGTAGTGTTTTTGTTATTTAAAGAGTGCGCTAGTATAGACGGGTCCACAGCGCGCGTACACTCTGCTTATTACACACACAGGGACACAAGCAGCAGCACACAAGCATGCCAAATATAAAAAATTACAATGTAAAAGATTATTATTGTGTAGGCTACGTAAATATAAAAATGCCTACTCACTCATTGAGAGAATAGGGACAACCCTTTTAGACCGTGCGCCGACCGTTTTTCCTGTCGTTAAACTAGCAAAAGTGGATTTGAACACGCCCTAAGTGCACCTGTGCCGTGCGCTTTAGACCTTGTGCTTAGATAATTAAAATAGGGCCCATTGTCTGTGCAGTCTGTTTTGTTCTGTCTACTACGTCCCTCCGTGTGCTGCCTGTCCTGGATTTACCCTTGTGTGGATTTATTAAAGACTTTTTGCATTCATCTTCATCTTCTTCGTGCTTTTATCTGACCGTAGCATGACAGTAATGCTTAAGTACAACAATTAATTTGAAATAACCCAATAAATTAATTAAACCATTCTTACCTTTGGGGATTTCAAGGGATGGTTCTACCAAAAATGAAAATTCTGTCATCATTCACAACCTCAAGTTGTTCCAAACCGGCATGAATTTCTGTGTTGTGGATAGAATTGGTCAGAATCATTGGCACCCTTGGTAAATATGATCAAAGAAGGCTGTGAAAATAAATCTGCATGGTTAATCGTTTTTATCTTTTATTTAAAAAAAAAATCACAAATAACTAAACTAAAACAATTGAAAATGGGGGAAAATCTCATTATGAAATAAATGTTTTTCTCAAATACACATTGGACACAATTATTAGTACCCCTAGAAATTCTTATGAGTAAAATATCTGTGAAGTATATTCCCATTAATATTTACAATTTTGAGCATACCAGGGTGATTATGAACATGAAATGAACCAGCCATGGCTTCCTGTTTCACAGGAATATAAATAGGAGGGAAAACAAAGGCCAAATTCCCTTAATCATCCATCACAATGAGAAAAAACA
>NW_015505695.1:464369-469854 GCF_001515645.1 Sinocyclocheilus grahami
AAAACAAAGGCCAAATTCCCTTAATCATCCATCACAATGACAAAAACCAAAGAATATATTTCTGATGTGCAGTAAAAGATAATTGAGCTTCACAAATTAGAAAGTGACTTTAGGAAAAGAGCTAGAGCAGTGAAAACACCCATTTCCACCATCAGGGCAATAATTAAGAAATTCCAATCAACATAAATTGTTACAAATCTGCCTGGAAGAGGACGTATGTCTATATTGTCCTAATGCAAGGTGAGGAGGAGAGTTTGAGTGGCTAAAGACTCTCCAAGGACCACACCTGGAGAATTGCAGAAAATAGTTGAGTCTCAGGGTCAGAAAACCTTAAAAAAATCAAACAGAACCTACACCACATGTTGTTTGGGAGGGTTTCAAGAAAAAAAATCAAGAAAAGAAAATGCTCTCATCCAAAAACAATCCCCAGCATATTCTGTTGTCAGACACGACTGGAACTTCAAATGAGACTGGCTTCTATGGTCAGATGTAACTACAAACTTAGCTTTTTAGCAACAAACACTCAAGATGGGTTTGGTGCACACAGGCATAAAAAGTACCCCATATGTTCAATGAAATATACTGCTCTATTTTTAATGTTGTGGGCCTATATTTCTGCTGGAGGTCCTGGACATCTTGTTTAGATACATGGCATCTTTGATTCTATCAAATACCAACAGATAAAACATGTCAAAAAGTGACTGACTCTGTTAGAAATCTTATAATGGGCCATGTTTGGATCTTCCAACCGGACAATAATCCAAAAACAAACCTTAAAAACAACACAAAAATGGGTCACTGAGCACAAAACCAAGCTTCTGCTATGGCCATTCCAGTCCTCTGACCTGAACCCTATAGAAAATGAGTGTGGTGAACTGAAGAGGAGAAGCACCATCATGGAGTTGGGAATCTGAAGGGTCTGGAGAGATTCTGGATGAAGGAATGGTCTCTGATCTCTTGTCAGGTGTTCTCTAACCTGAAAGGTTAGATTTATGTGAATTTTTAAAATAAAAGATCAAAATGATTAAAAATGCAGATTTACTTTCACAGCTTTCTTTGATCATATTTACCAAGGGTGCCAATAATTCTGATCAGAATCAGAATCAGAAAGAGCTTTATTGCCAAGTATGTTTGCACATACAAGGAATTTGTTATAGTGTCACAAGCTTCCAGTACACGGAGACAACAACAACACACAGATAATAAAAATTAGATGTTAATAAAATACACACGCATAAATATAAACCACAAAAAAAGAATAAATTGTATGTATAGGTGTGCTATAGATAGAATAAAATAAAATAAATTTGTAGGGATGTACTAGGATTTAGGGTGATAAATAAGTATAACGTTATTGCACATACTTTAATTGCACAATGTGAGAACATTAACTGTTCATGAGGTAGATTGCCTGGGGAAAGAAACTGTTCTTGTGCCTGGCTGTCCTGGTATTCGGTGCTCTGTAACGCCGACCAGATGGCAAAAGTTCAAAAAGGAGATGGCTTGGATGTGATGGATCCAGAGTGATTTTTTTGAGCCCTTTTCCTCACTCTGGATGTATACAGTCAATACAGTTCTTGGAGGGTAGGCAGGGGGGCACCAATAATCCTTTCAGCAGTCCGAACCGTTCTCTGTAGTCTTCTGATGTCTGATTTTGTAGCTGAACCAAACCAGACAGTTATTGAAGTGCACAGAACAGACTCGATGACGGCTGAGTAGAACTGTTTCAGCAGCTCCTGTGGCAGGTTGAATTTCCTCAGCTGGCGAAGGAAGTACAACCTCTGCTGGGCCTTTTTAACAATGGAGTCAATGTGAGTGTCCCACTTCAGGTCCTGAGAGATAGTGGTGCCCAGGAACCTGAATGACTCCACTGTCGTTACAGTGCTATCCATGATGGTCAGTGGGGGGAGTGCAGGGGGGTTCCTCCTGAAGTCCACGATCATCTCCACTGTTTTGAGGGTGTTCAGCTCCAAGTTGTTAAGACTGCACCAGACAGCCAGCTCTTTAACCTCCTGTCTGTAAGCAGACTCGTCTCCATCCCTGTCCGGAATGGCATCATTCAGCCAGGTTTCCGTGAAACACAAAGCAGCAGAGTGTGAAAGATCCTTATTTGTCCAGGAGAGCAGAAGTTGTTCGTCCGTTTTGTTGGGTAGAGAGTGGAGATTCGCCATATGGATGCTCGGCAACGGCGTTCTAAATCCGCGCTTCCCGAGCTTCACGAGCACGCTGGCTCTCTTCCCCCGTCTGCGCGTCCTGAAGCGCTTGATCAGGAGGTCAATGGAGACCAGAAACGTTTTGGTTCAGAACATTCTCAATATATTCATGGAATATTCAAGGAAATTCATGCAGGTTTGGAACAACTTGAGGTTGAGTGAATGATGACAGAATTGTCATCTGTGGGTGAACTATCCCTTTAAGATAAGTCTAAAGCTATTCTAACTTGAAAAATTGATAATGATTTTTTTAGACGTTTCTTTTCAAGAATTTGCATTTTTCTTAAATTTTAAGGATAGTGGCTATGGTGTTGGTAGTATTTAAAGGGTGGTTGGAAGAGTGTTGTCAGGAGGTCACTAGATTGTCCTGGATTTTCTGGGTAGTGGTTACTGATACATTTCTAGACAGTTGCTAGAGTATTCTAGCTGGTGGCTACACAAAGATTTCCTGGAAGGTTGCTAGAATATTTGAGGTAATTACTAGGGTGTGATGAGGTGGTTGCTAAGGGTTTGTAACATACATGTTAAATACACACATGTCTCATTAGCAGCTGTTTCTATGGACTGCTATATGAAATCCATCCACCCTTGTAGTAATGGTCAATGCAGATCCATGAACACTCAAAAGCAAGTTGACTGTGGGTCTGCAACACTAACAGGGATTCCACTAAAGTGTTTGGTTTGTTATTGTTGTTTATTCTTTTTTAAAGTGCACTCTGAACATTTCATTACGTCGTTCCTGCTCAGTGCGATTCTGAAGGTCATCACACCCTGAAGGTGTCTGCTCGCTAATTGGTTTTCTCCTTTGTTTTAATTGCATGTCTTCATCTCAGACAGCCAAAAAGGGAGAATTTTCAGACCTATTTGCTGTCATCATGATAAAAGCGCACAACTTCACGCTTGGCTGTTTGAAATAAATGGAATACATTAGCTGAAACTGTTCTTCTATTGGTGACACACTAACCGGACTGCAATGCTTTTCCCCAGGATGAACTAGGATCTCGGAGGGTCACGCGTTATATGCAAACAATGAAGAAATATCAGAAACGGATGTGGATAGAATTTATCTTTGAAGAGGCTTAGTGGAATACAAATATATACACTTGAAGTCTGCAACTGCAGAACTTCACACATTCTGTGGCATGCGTCTGCTGAAAAGAAGACGGCTAAGGGAGAGAGTTGTGTCTGAAAATATTTAAAGTTTGGTCCGAGATAAAACGCAGGCCTAACCTCAACAGAAGAGCAGGGGGCGGACAGGCGGGAGAGATAAATGCATACAAACTGCTCTTGAAGATCAGATCTACCAAAGACTTGAGACACATTTTTTATTAGCAGACTGGCTTCCCTTCCTACAGCTCGCAAAGCATATGAATCCAATCTCAGAGTTCTTTGACTTGAATTTCTCTAATGAATGTTAATATTTGGGGAGCTATGACTCCATACAACAAGGTTGTTTTGAAAGAAGGGTTGTGCGTCACTGAGAATTGAATTGAGATTGTGTTCTAAGTTTTGGTTCAGTGCCAGATATTGAAGATCTCTCTTAATGCAATGATGTCTTGGTTGTGGGTGGCAAGGACAAGGGTCAAGATCTTACACATGCGCATCTTAAATGTCACACCAAACCCTCAATAAGAGTCATGCGCTATCCTCTGTTAGCCATGTTTTACGAGTAAAGCCATGTATGTAGCAGTGGTCGTACAAAGGGAACTCATGGGGAAGAACATTATTTATAAAAAAAAAAAACAGGAGTGCTCTCTAATTTTTCAATTAAACTGAGTGTAGGGTAGAGGCCGTTATGAGCATTTTTGGCTGGGAAAGTAAGGTCGGTCTCTTGCCAGGTTTATCTGTGGTCACTTCTACTGTATGTGCTCTGGAATTAATTGAAATGTTGAGTTTTGTGGGTTTTGGCACCTCGAAACATGACGACTGACAGAGTAAATATATCTTAATACATACAAACTGCATGATTAGTTAATTAAAATGCTCTGTGGATACAGTCAAAAAGCAAAGTCATTCACTCGAGTTGCTTTTCTCTTTCACATCAATGGATATGGTCAGCGATTTATAAACCCCATTTTTTTAAAGGAAGAAAAGACATCCCATCTGGATGCTATTTATTTACAAAGAATGGGAAAGCATTCAATTGAGCTGAAGTGAAATTTCGGTCTATATTCAGGCTTAAGTGCAGACAGTTGGCACCTCAAATCTTTTTAAACACCATTCCATGGCCTAGAAAGTACTCTGTTGTAAGACTGCAATTAACTCATTTTCAGTTTAATTCAAGGGAAACGCTTTAAGAGATAAGAGGATGCAGAAATATAAGAAGATTGATTAAATTTGAAAGCGGTCATACATCTTCCTTTTCTCTGGGTCCATAACAAACAATGCCCTTGGGTTTAAACTTTTATCTGTTTTCAATAACTTTAAGAAGATATTATAATAGACTTGCATTGAAAAAGTGAATGAAGAACTAAGAATGGTCTTTTTTTTAATTAAAACTTATTCTTCACGGTACAGACACTGTTAAGCATTAAGTACAGTCACCTGCATTTGAATGAAATATATAACCTTGAGCAACTCTCAGTTTAGACTCACAGTTTAATATCATACATGCACTATTTATGGGGATTGGTGTCACATTACACACATACTTTGTAGTCATAAATAACCATGTGTTCTAGACAGGGAAACAATGAGTTAATACAGAGTGACAGAGCATGTAAATGCATGTTTTATTCTCAGTATGGTCACATTAATCTGCTCATTGCTACTCGAGTGAATCATGGGGTCAGTCATTCATAATAAATATATCAGGAATGTTTTTCTTTTCTTCTTTCTTTTAACTGATCAAAACACAATCAACAGTTGTGTTACTTTTATTACTTTACAAAAGAGTCCAGAGTAGACATTTCACACAGAATACATTGTATGTTTTGTGCATATGATTGTAATCAGCTGAATAATTCCTGTAATCAAACAAACTGTTGGCCAGTTATTTACCAAACTTTAAAACACAATGTGACACTTGTGGCTAAATGTGAGGTTATATGATCCGTAGCACTATATTTCAGCAGTGAAACTTGTAAAAATATGCATAGAATATTACAAGGTTACACTATGGTTCACATTATGTTCTAAAAATGAAGCATTTTGCCCATTGTATTTGTGACTTATGGATAAAAAAGGAAAGTGGAAAATGGAAAGTGTTGCTACAGTATATGGTCAAATAAAAGAAAGACAGACTGATTTTCAGTGTGAACTAAACATTATAT
>NW_015505695.1:469922-481461 GCF_001515645.1 Sinocyclocheilus grahami
TATATATATATATAACACACTCGGACTAGGCCTAATGTAGAACATCATTTTCTTTTGAGCACATCTCACTCAAATTCTTTTGCTTTTATCTAGTATTAATACAACACTAAAACACTATATAAAAACCTCTTTTGAAAGATCTTTGTGTTTCCGTTTCTCTTGTTATTGTCACATTTTTACACAATGTCTTGCTGCTAAAGAACAGCAGCACACAGGAAAAGTACACATTGTCCGAGTAAGAACAGAACAGAGTGAAACAGCCAAGGAGGTAAAGGTACATACTGACCATCGCAAGTGTCACCCCGGTGCACTTCTCTGATGGATATAGGCATGCAAGTTCCTTCGGCCTTTATAGAGTTCCTTAGTAACTTTATTCTCCACAGGAGATGTTGTTTTTCTCAGCAGGCTGGATGGCACTTTCTGGGTTTTGAGCTTGCTGGTTGGTCATTTCAGTCTAAAAAATATATCTATGTGGCGTTTTAGACCTAGGTGGGAGCTCTCTTGTAATAAAGTTTGTACTTGTCATGTTGAATTTGACTATGGTCCACTTCACAGAACATTAAACACTGAAGTACTGTTTGACAGTTTGCATTACACAACTTAAAACACATGAATCACTCTCCAGGTACTGAATTGAGTTGGTAGTTGGTTCTGCTGGTACCCCAAGCCCTAGCTAGATTCTTAGAAGGTTATTAAAATATCCCTTTTCCCCTTCTTTATTACATTGTAAGCTTAGAACAGCACTATCTTTAGACGAATCTTAAATCTTCAAATAGTAATGACTATTCCTGCATATTCAAATAGCAAAGCCTAATAAAATAAATGTCAAGGAGCAGCTCCACATATTTCATATATGTCTGTATTATTGGTTTGTTATTCAGCAACCACTAGAGATAAAAACACTACTATCTGAGAAATGCTGGTCTACATTCATTGGCTCGTCTGCATGGCAGAAAGCTACATTTCGCCCCGGGCATTCACACATGTGCATAATTGCCTTCAGGAGCAACACACATTTGTGTGTGTGTGTTAAGTATTAGGCAGTCATGTGTCATGCAGTCATGTGAGGCACTTTTTGTAGTGCCTGCTTATAACGCTGGCCCCTCTTGGCCTTTGGAAAACACAGCCCACTGTGTTTAAAATCACATTTTTGACTTTTTAACATTCAGTCGGGCTGCTGTGAAGAAGCACAACCAATCAGAGAGCAGCCCAACATTGTCATGCCAAGGATTTTTCTTGGAACACAATTAACCGAAGATTATTCGTTGTCTAAAAATATAATCATGCTGTAGAGTCGTTTCAATCTCTTTGAAGCCATTTTCCAGTGCTGAGCAAATTACCAGTGTGGCCCAGTGTTAGGAACAATTATAAATCAACCTGTTATCTCCTTCCGAATTCATTTACATTTCACTCTTATGAGGTGAACAAATATCTTGGAAACTTCTTCCAGGCTGTTCTGGGACACCGCTAAATCACTGCAGTTTTCTTTGCGCAGAGACCTCTAAGTTTGCTATGTAAAGATAATAAAATAGTTCCTCTCGAGATGTCGAAAAGGCTTTCGATTTTAAGAGGCCAACAGGTTTAGTGTGCAGTTATGAATAATAAATGACAGCAGCTTTATGTTCGCACTGAGGAACAGGGTTACTTGCAAGAAACAGATGTGTGTGTTGGTCAAGTTGATTACATGAAAAGTTCTATGCCAAGTTGAATGGCTGCCATCTCAGTTTACTGTTGTCTAGTGTTCACCAAAATTTCAGCACTCTGCTGAATGGGTTCCACGTGGAGAACCAACCAGTGAAAGAACTGCATGCGAATCTGGTCTCCACTACAAAGAATAAATAAAAAAAGCTGCCTGGAAGATCAATGGGAAAACACCTGGCAACAGACATCATGGTGGACTTGCTGCAAGAGGCACAGGAGAAGGAAGAGCAGAATTGAATACAGGAAACATGGACAAGCTTCCAGAGATAGCAGACGTTAGTGACTGTCAGAACTGGAGATGAATCCAGCACCTGTTCCTTCGCAGCAAGGTTTTCACCAGGGTGATACTGGAGAGGAAGAGCAAGCAGGATTCTGAGGCGGAAGATCATACCCAATGCAGAAAGCAACTTTACATATGATCATTGAGCAGTCACTATAGTGGCAGTCACCATTGTACATCTGCTTCATAGACTTCAAAAAGGCTTATGAAATGGTAGACAAGACAACTATGAGGAAAATCCTAAGAAACTACGGTATGCAGCAGAAGTTAATCAATCTTATCCAAAGCTTCTGCATAGACATCTGCATCATTTGTAGTCAAGAAGCCAGGCTCCTTTCTCTTGTTCTCCCTTGTGACTGACTGGCTGATAAAGACAATCACGGATTAACCAAGGGGAATGCAGTGTACCCTCACCCTAAAGCGGAAAGACTTACCTTTTATTGTCCCCTTTGGGGTTAATTTGTTCTGCAGCATGGATTACAGTCATATGCATCCCTATTGAAAAATAAATATACTTAAATGTATTTGAAATACATTTATTTCATGCTAAGTATGCTACAAATACATTTTCATATTTATGTACTTAATAAAATGTCCTGCAATTGTACTTTTAGTATACTAAACTGTTATACTTAAAGTCTGCTAAATTGGAACAACTTAATTTTTGTACTTTTAAATTAAAATACATTTTAGACTTAATATCAGTGGCGAGCGGTATGCTGAGTGATGAGACCTCCCCAAGCCCCCCACCCCCCCCAATCGGCTTTTAGGACAATCAAAAGGGATCACAGATGACAAATAGCTAAGAAACACAGTGGCAGGTGTCGATTTAAAAGTATGCACATTTCCTACCTTGTTTGTAAATTAAATTAATCTCCAGTCCTTCTTCTATCGTTTCAAGTTTATCCATTATTCGAATGCAAGAAAAATATAGCTGGCCTAAGAGCTTGTAACACTCCAAAGAGAAAGGAAAAATTGACTAAAATTTAACTAAATTTAGAGCCATGGATAAACTTTAGTTAATGCAAAAATAAAAACTCCATTAAACCAAAATCACATTGATCAGGACATCACATTTTCCTATGTCCCCCCTAATACATCAAAAGTTGGTACATTCTCACTTCCTTTAGAATTTCCATAAAAACAGTTCAACTTCCTGTTTGAACCTCTTTGTCACCAGGCTGGTCCGTTCCTGCAGCACACAAGGTACCAAACATTTCAAGTCATCTTAACCAAAATTGAACTTTTAACACTTTCAACTATGTTTTTAACATTACAGTTTAGATGTTTTTTTAACTGGTTTTAATGTTTAAATCTTAAAGGGTTCATAGGATGCTACATGCACTTTTTTCAAGTTGTTTGAACTGAAATGTGTGTTGTTAGTGTGTGTACACAACCACCCTATAATGATAAAAATCCACCCAGTGTTTTTTTCTTTTTATCTGGATAAATTTTTTCCCCTTTCTCAAATCGAGCCGATCTCAGATGCCTGTCTTGTGTGATGTCACACAGACAGGCCCCTCCCACGATAGTTTGATTGACAGTAGCGTTTCAGCACAGACTGGACTGGTGTCTTACCTCAGACCCACCCTGAGTGAGCTGTCATCAGTCCGCCATTGTTTCACCGCTGGAGCAGATGTAGACAAGAATGACTCCTAAGCAATTGAGGTGTTCTGTTGTTGGATGTAATAATAAACATAGCAGTCGTCATTTACTCCCGACATCTGAGCCACTGAACTCGCAGTGGATTACATTGTTTCTGAAGGGAATGTGCCCCCGATCTACATAAACGCGTCTGTGTTCGCACAAATCGTTCATGATCCAGCCTCATCTACAGAAGAACTGAGTATATTGTTTTGTAATGAATCTTTGCAAATCGCCTTTCCTAATAATGTGCTAATTAGCAAGTTTCACAATGAATGCTGCTAAAGTTAACAGTCTCTCTGAGAGCAGCTCGGAAGAGAGGGGCGGGGTCAGCATAGCTCATTAACATTTAAAGGAAAATGCTACAAAAACGGCTTGATCTGAAAAGAGTTGTTTTTTACAGGGTAAAAAGGTGTTTTTTACACAACCATTGAGAAATTTTAACCAAACTATGTTACAGACTTTTCATTAAGACACTAAAGAATCATATTAACTTGTGGACAATGGGCATCCTCTGACCCCTTTAAGCCGAATAACTAAGCCTGTGCACTGACTCAGTACAATGACAAATAAAGATATTAAAACAAACCATTATAGTAAAGTCTTTTCATTTCTTGATCAATGCAAAGATGAAAATATAAGAATCATGTGTGGCCTAATTCCTGGCCCTCACACTCAGAAAAAAATAGTCTTTGCTGATTAACTGGACACAGTCTATCTGTATTAATTTCATAATTTAACTCATCAATTATTGAACCTAAACACTTATACATTTAAACGTATTCAATAGCTTCGTTTTCTGTAATAATAATACTTGAGGTTACTGTATGATTACGCTATAGTATGTATTATCACCCAGCTGTCTCACTTCCAAAAACATATCCAGAGAAAGAACTTCAGTATGTCTCAACGTCTACAAGCCTTGAGATCAGTACTGAGAGTCTGTGGTTTAACACCAGTCAGAAAGCTCCCATCACCATAGGTGGCCAGGCAAACGTAGATGTCAACCAGTTAATCTACCCTAGTAGCATCACCACTGAAAAAGGGGCAACAGAATAACAGGTGTGGTCCAGCTAAAGCAGGCCATGCCTTCAGCGCCCTGAAGCCACTGTTGAGGAAAAAGAATCTCAGAGCTATACCAAAATGAGACAATTCAAAACAAATGTCAAATAGGTAGTTCTATACTCTGCAGAAACCTGGAGACACACCAAGAGCCTTAACCACAAGCTGCAAATCTTAAACAAAACTTGCTTACAACAAATTATATGTGTTAGTTGGCCAGAGTGCATTTAAAATCAGGAACTCTGGCATCACACCAACCAGAAGCCCATCGTAAACAACAAGTGGATTGGGCAATCCAGAATTTGCATGCCATGCTCTGGAATGAAATCCCCAAGAGAAAAAGAGGAGCTCTAACCTGGAGAAAAACCATGCAAGCAGAGATTGAGACCATCAATATATCTCGAGAAGAGGCCCAGCAGGCAGACCAAGACAGACAGAGAGATGGAGATTTGAAGTCAAAACCTTATGTTCCAACTGGGACCAAGAGGGATATGTTACGCAAGCTAAGCTACATGTTCACCAAAATTGGCTCAGATCATCTTCAGCCAAGTCAAGTCAAGTCAAGTCACCTTTATTTATATAGCGCTTTTAACAATACAGATTGTGACAAAGCAACTGAACAGCATTAATTAGACTTTTGTGATCTTCAGCCAAAGTGCACAAAAGTCACCGAATATAAACTGAGGATCAACACTATTCTTAAGTTAAGCCATATAATTAACAATATCTAACAATACTAACAATATTTTTCACTATTCCCTACATCAGGGGCGGATCTACCGGGGTGGCAATTGTCATCCTAAGAAAAAGCTGTGCCACCCCAGAATTTCAAAGAATGAAATATAAATGTAAGCAGTGTTTCATGTGCTACTTTTCATCCGCGGCGATGACAAAGTAACGCAAAAACATCTCTAGGTTACGCATGTAACCATGGTTCCCAGAGGGAATGAGACGCTGCGTCGAAACGCTATGGGAACACCTTGAGCATGACCACGCTCTAAATAATGTGTGTAATCAGTTCAATGGATGGGCGAGACGTCATGGGCAGGGTGATTTAGTGACCAGAAAGCTTAAAAGCACGTGCGGTGGATACAGCGGCAGCTTCTGGAAAATGAAGTAAGCGCTCGCAAGGATGCCGGAAGTATGGCACTGAGACGCAGTGTCTCGTTACCTCGGGGAACCATGAACCATGCTCGCACTGGACACATACAGTTAAGCTTCTGCTGGTCAGGATCCCGAAAGGGAGGAGGACAGAAGGCCTGGAGTACGACAGGCCGTGGTGTAGAGGAGGGAACTTTAGGTACATGACCCGCTTAAGGGTAGAGAAACGCTTTGACCAGACCGGGTGCAAAGTCTAAATAAGAAGGGGCCACTGAGAGTGCCTGCAGTTCCCCAACTCTCTTAAGAGAAGAAATCGCCAGAAAAAAAGGTAGTCTTAATAGTGAGATGACGATCAGATATCTCCTCTATAGGCTCGAAAGGAGGTTTACAGAGAGCCTCTAGCACCACAGCCAGGTCCCATGGGGGGACACGAGATCATACCAGAGGCCTCAGCCTGAGCGCACTGCGGAGGAAACGTGTAACTAGGGGGTGTCTGCCCACTGACTAACCACCGAGAGGGGCATGGTAGGCCACAATGGCCGCCACGTAGACCTTCAAGGTGGAGTGGGTCAACCCTGATGAGAATAAGGCCTGCAGGAACTCCAGCACTTTACCAACTGGGCAGTTATCTGGGTCGAGCTGGCGGTCTCTGCACCAAGAAGTGAAAAGTTTCCATTTCAAGCCGTACAGTTTCCTCGTAGAGGGAGCTCTGGAATGGAGGATGATCTCAACAACCTCGGTTGAGAGACCGGAAGCTATGAGTTGTGCCCCGTCAGGGGCCACACCCACAACTTCCACAGCTCCGGGTGGGGGTGAACTAAGGTTCCCCCCGCTTGAGAGAGGAGGTCCCTCCTGACGGGAATCTCACATGGAGAGCCATCGAGAAGGGACACCAGGTCCGAGAACCATACTTGGCCCAGCCAGAACAGGGCCACTAGCAGTAGACGAACCCCGTCCCGGCGTACTCTCTCCAGACCTGGAAGGGCATATAGACGAAGCCTCTGCCAAGTCTGTACTATAGCGTCCAGTCCGAGAGGAGCTGGATGAGTCAGAGATAACCAGAGGGGACAGTGCGATGTCATCGGAGTCGCAAACAGGTCCACCCGACTTGACCAAAAACTCTCCATAACTGCTTCACCACCTCGGGGTGAAGCCTCCATTTCCTGGGCCTCGGCCCCTGCCTCAACAGGATGTCTGCTCCCATATTGAGATGCCCAGGGATGTGAACCGGCCCAGCCAGAACAGGGCCACTAGCAGTAGACGGACCCCGTCCCGGCGTACTCTCTCCAGACCTGGAAGGGCATATAGACGAAGCCTCTGCCAAGTCTGTACTATAGCGTCCAGTCCGAGAGGAGCTGGATGAGTCAGAGATAACCAGAGGGGACAGTGCGATGTCATCGGAGTCGCAAACAGGTCCACCTGACTTGACCAAAAACTCTCCATAACTGCTTCACCACCTCGGGGTGAAGCCTCCATTTCCTGGGCCTCGGCCCCTGCCTCAACAGGATGTCTGCTCCCATATTGAGATGCCCAGGGATGTGAACTGCTCTCAGCGAGAGGAGTTTGTCCTAGGACCACACAAGGATCTGGTGCTCCAGCCTGTAAAAGGGGCGAGCAAACAGACCTCCCTGGTGGTTGATGTAAGAGATCACCGCTGTGTTGTCAGTGCGCACTAACACATGATGATCTCTTAGGTCTGGGAGAAAGTGTTTTAATGCTAGAAACACGGCCAGCATCTCCAGGCAGTTGATGTGTCATGTGAGATGGAGACCGCTCCACAGACCGCAGGCTGAGCGCCCACTCATGACCGCTCCCCAACCGGTGAGGGACGTGTCTGTCACTAGCGTTAAGCGGCGACAAGGAGCTCCCAGCACTGGGCCCTGAGACAATAACCAAGGCTTCCTCCACATGACTAAGGCACATTGGCATCGCCGCGTGACCTTGAGCATTCGAAGCGGGTTTTCCCTCGGGGAGAACCCCTTGGTCTTGAGACACCACACTAGGGGTCTCATGTACAGCAGGCCAAAAGGTATCACATTGGACGCAGCTGCCAGCAGAACCAGCAGTTTTTGAAACTGCTTGACAGTGAGTGACCAGCCTTGTCTTACTCTCGCGACTGCAGTGAGGATTGACTCGATCCGAGCAGGAGACAGTTGTGCCTGCATCGTAGTCGAATCCCACACCACGTCCAGATAAGTGGTTCTCTGTACTAGAGAAGCAGACTTTCCTTGCTGTTTAGTCTTAACCCCAGCTCTTTCATGTGAGCGAGAACGACATCTCGATGCTGAACTGCCATCTGCTCTGATTGAGCTAATATCAACCGATCGTCGATGTAGTTCAGTATGCGGATGCCCTGGAGTTGCAGAGGAGCAAGAGCAGCATCCACGCACCTCATGAAAGTGCGGGGTGTGAGTGCAAGACCGAAGGAAAGAACCTGATATTGGTAAGCGCTGCCAAGCAAGCGCCAGCCTGATCTGCTCAGCCCGCCACGTTGGCATAATGACTGGAGGCAGGATTGAAGATATGGGCTGAGAGGGGTCTCGCCCACGACCTCGATACCTCGGTGTGGAGATCAGGGAAGAAAGGCAGGCTCCGCCGTGGAGATGGCGGCTTACTCCGCAGAAAGCATTCATTGAGCTTGCTTTTCTGCAGTTCAGCCTGTTTCTTGGCAGGCCAGTCAATGTTTAGCTTGGCCACAGCGCGAGTAACCACCTCCAATAGCTCCTCATACTGAGGCGACTGAGGGGGCGAGTCCTCATCAACGCCGTCCACATCAACCTCCTCGGAGGAAGACAGGCGGAGCGTCGAGCCCTCTCCCCAGGGGGAAGAAACCGCAGAGTGTGCTTCCGATCCCAGAGAGTGGCGCTGGATCTGGTGGATGAGGAAGAATCCACCAGATCCATCTGCGATCTCCATGAGTGCAGCCGCCTTGGCAGAAGCGGGCCTGGCACCGCGAGGAACGCTGGTGAAGGCTCCCTCCCTTTAAGAGAGCCTTCCGGGAGCGAAGTGTAAGCAGTGGCAGACACCCCCAAGCAGCCTGAAACGCTGCCTGCTCTCACCCAAGTGTTTTAGTCTTATCACTCACCTTTGGCATTACTTATAGTGATGGACAGACAACACTAAATAAGACTCACAAACGGATAAAGACTGACACACACAGAGTGCTTGCTGAATGACAGAAAGCTGCCGCTGTATCCACCACACATGCTTTTAAGCTTCCTGGTCGTTACGTCACCCCGCCCGTGACATCTCGCCCATCCATTGGACTGATTACACACGTGATTCAGAGCGTGGTCACGCTGAAGGCGTTCCCATAGTGTTTTCGACGCAGCTCGAGTTCCTGAAGGGGAACACATCTTTTAATAAACTGTGCATGATGGTTGCACGCGCACGCAGCGTGCCAGTGTAGTTGGCTTCATTAGCAAATTACTCTTATGAACTGGTTATTTTTGAGTCAAAACCACAAAGTTTTGGCCCAGTTCACTAACGAATTGTTTTGAATTTGTTCGTTATTCAGATAATTACTGCTTTTCAGGTAGCTCAGAAGTCCATTTCATTGCTGAATTATACATCTGTATCTGTAATTTAATTTATGTATACTGTAATAGACATTGAGCTGCAAAACTAATTTCTGAATCCTTGTAAGAGTTTTTTGTTACAGTGCTATTGATTTCAGTGTTCACTGGGCAGGAAAGTCATCTGTGTATTTGAATTGTGTGTAAGCATTTACAGTTTTTTTCAACTGCTTACACACAAAATCTTTACTTGTCAAACACCAGAACCACACACCAAATCTGCAAAACCATACACTAATTCTCGGCCTTTGAATCAGTTTTCAATTTCATGAAACAATTTTTGCAAAACACAACACACAATTATCTATGTAACACACACAAATCTAACAGGAATTAATATTATGTCAAATGTGTTTGGAAATGTTTGCTTTTGAGATGTGTTTGTGATATTTTGAATGCAATGCTTCAATTTGGAAGAGATGTGAGGCACTTTGCATTTTGTGTGTGCAATTCTCGGATTTGTGTGTAAAGTTTTGAAAAAAAAGAGGCAAAGTTTTGAAAATGTGTAAGCAGTTGAAAAATAAAAACCTGTAAGAAAAACTATAATAACTAGATTGAAAAGCTTGAAAGACAAATTTATGCTGGCTTGTCTTAAAGTCTTGTTTAAAAAACAACGTAAATGGTTAGGTCAGTTAGATGTTCTAGATGTTTGCCAGTTGGTTGCTAGGATATTCTGGGTGGTTGCTAGGCTCTTGCTATGCAGTTGCCGGGGTGTTGCTAGAGTAAATGGTTGATAGAGTTTGTTCTGGGTGATTACAGACATTCCCACCTCTGTTAATAACAGAAAATCAAACATTGTTTTCAAAACTGATCTAGTTTCAGTGCTTTGATATTATTGTATTTATTTCTAAAGTTAGGAAATTCAAAAGTTTTTGTTGCTCTTAAACTTGCAAACGTGTTTATATCATCTAAGTAGCCTATGCGATTTTAATAGAACCACATGTCTTCTTCAGGGATACAAGCTCAGAAATGTATAACCTGTTGAAGTTTTTTATATTGTATATTGACTTGGTGCCATGATGGATATTGAAATGTTGTTATTTATTTTTTAATTTTAAACTGTATAGATGATTACTTTATGGTAATACAATATTTGTGAACACAACTGTATATGTCAGACCATAAATCCCCAAAAACTATGGATGGAGGCTTGCTTTGGTGTTGCCACCCCTCATAGACCCCATGCCACCCAAAAAAATATATTTTCTAGATCCGCCCCTGCCCTACATCACTTCTGTTAATACAGTCCACTGAATGAGTTAATGAAAACAAATGAGAATTCAGACACTGAGTGTAGACCCTTTACAGTTTCAAACGATGTATTTCGCGTTTTCTTTTTTTTCCCATGTTCATGTTTAGGAAGTTTCAACTGTTGTTGTGAACCTGTGAACTTGTATCGCTGCGGTGGGTATGAGTTTTGAGAAAAGCTGCAGATGTCAGACCACATCCTTGACATCACCTAACTTTAGGAGGTACTCATGCCATATAAACAGAGCAGGACACAGCCAATGGTAAGCCGCAGTTGTCACAAACAGAACCCTAGAGCAATTTACTGTAAAGGTCAAGTGTAATAACAGTCGTTTTGGTCATAGACCCAAACGATTTGCATACCATGTGGGACACAAGCTGTCTGCTCCTTGCTTACAAACAGATCTGTTGCCATTGCAACTATACTGCTAACATGATGGACAGCTTAAGCCTGTAATTACTGCGCTTGTTATCATTTTGTTCCTTACAGTGGGGAAAAAACATTAACTTCGCCTGTAATTTTACTAAAGCGATATTAGTTGGCCACAAAAACTCATAAAACAACAAAAATACAGCAATAAAGCTTCACTTTCTATAACTTCATAATGACATTTCTATTTGCTTTGACAATATCCTGTTTACAAAATCCACTGTTATATATATTACACCTCTGTAGACAATAACCGCCTATGGCCTTTTTCTTTTCCTGTTTATTTATATGCTCAAATGTCAGATTTACAGGCAGGCGGAAAATGGAACAACTGAGATTACTGTGTGTAGCTGCTGTTAGTTTGTGCAATCTCATCACCATGCAGGGAAACAGAGAAACCACTGCAGTTCAGCGTCTTTGATCCATCATATATTTTTATTATTTGTAGGTGACATGAGAGAACAAAAAGATTTGTTTAGGAATATATATATATATATA
>NW_015505695.1:481674-494147 GCF_001515645.1 Sinocyclocheilus grahami
AAAAAAAAAAATATATATATATATATATATATATATATATATATATATATATATATATATATATATATATATATATATATATATATACGTATATACTTTTTTTTTTCCATTTTATATTTTATTTTATCTCCTATGTATGGAAGCCCCTTTCTGCCACTGAATAAAAAAAGGTAATTGTGACTTTTTATCTCACAATTGTGACTTTTTTTACATCTCGCAATTCAGACTTTTTTCTCAGAATTGCCTCATACAAACTCGCAATTCTGACTTTTTTCTCTCACAATTTTGAGTTATAATGTCAGAATTGCGAGGTTTAAAGTCAGAATTGTAGGATGTAAACTCGTAATTGCGAGTTATAAAGTCCAGATCTGAGGAGAAAAAAGACTTCTCAAGATCAAGATCAAGATCTCACAACTCTGACTTTAAACCTCGCAATTCTGACTTTATAGCTCGCAATTGCGAGATTATATCACGCATCTCTGAGAAAAAAAGTCAGAATTGCAAGATGTAAACTTGCAATCGTGAGAAAAAAAAAAGTCAGAATTGTGAAATAAAATGTTGCAATTACCTTTTTTATTTTTTTTTATTCAGTGGCAGAAACGGGCTTCCATACCAACGGGTTTAAAATCCTTTGAAATGAGTTAATTACGACTGATGCAGTTTGGTGATGCAGGACAAAAGTCTCCAAACTGAATGTGTTGACTTAAATATTAAACCTACACAAAAATTAAGTTATCAGTTAGCTAATCAGAAGATGCATTACTGTTTTCATACAACAGTATAACATTAAATATACATTTTCATTAACATTCATAGAAGGAGACGCAAACAACAACAAACTGCACATAATTGGCTCCCTACTTTAGTGCAGTTCTCTTCTACTTCTTGTTTTTTTCTTGTCTTCTTTTTTTAATGCTGCAAAAGTTCTTGAACCGAACTCGTACATCTCTGTAATGGGTGTGTTTGCTGTTTGCCTGTCTGAAAAAAAAATCTTGTTTAACAGCTGTTTATGTTCGGATGGCCTCCTATTGCCGGAATAGCGCAGGTTGGAACAACATGTATTCATCACTGTCAGAGCATCTTTATTTCAGAACAAATCTAAAGTTTAAGAAATTTCATATTTGTTCTTGTGAGATGGAGTTTTGTTTGTGGCATGCGACCTGATTGTTAATGCGTAAAGTGCTATTTACTGTTCTTCTTGACTCATTTACATTAAACATACACCACCAGCCCTTTGCGGTCCTTGAGGCGAAATTAATTTGCCATACTTGCGTTGCTTTAGTTAATTGGTCAATCCCTGCAGAAGAAAAGATGCACAAGATCTGCTTTAATTTCGGGGAAGTTGCTAAACTTGTGCAAACAGTGAGGCACATTCACCTTTTTGATTATCATATTAATTAATCTTGCTTACTTACTCGTGTAATTTAAACATTTGAAGTTTCCACCCAGAAAGGCAGTCATCTGATTTAATTAAGTTGGAAGTCAGATGTAGAAAGCTTATCTGGCGGATGGTTTAGCAAGGCAGGACATCTTGGTCGATCATTGCGGCTTCATTAGTTTTATTTGTACAAAAGAGATCGCGGTCGTTAATGCGATATAGTATGATTAGGTCAAAGAGAAAACTACAACAGCTTGCAGTGAGCAAATATCAGTCACAACTATCATGCCAACTGTTTCTTGCAGATGGTATTGAAATGTACAATTTACAAAGTCAACATCTGACTAGTTCTTAATCAGCTAATCAAGGGCTAATCCAGCTTTGACATTTAAAGCTATTCCGTCAAGTAATCAGATCAACGTATTAAGATTTCCACTGTATGTTTTTGAGGAAATTTGGAAAAGAGCAGCATGATCATTCTTCTAAATATCTCCTTTTACATTGTACTGAAGAAGTCACAACGTTTTGGATCGAGACAGTTTGTGTAAAAGATGAAAACGAATAATTCCTTCAACTTTGTTTATCTAAAGGTTGTGCTGTCAAAACAAGAATCACTAAATATAACCCGAAGCTCCCTTTAGAAATTAGCAATGTCACATTTACATTCACCATGAGGCCTGCAACACGGCAGCAGAGCTTCTTACCTCTCAAACGTGAGCTACAACTCTCTCTGGATGTGGCGGAAGGCCAACACAGACCTGTACAAACATTCTTTGACATGTAAATTTTAGTTCCCGTGTCAACAGATCATCTTTGCAGCGTGAGACGCAGAGAGTCAGCTCTCTGAATTATGCATCACCTTGTATGATTAGCTCTCCCAGCTGCTCTCCAGGTAATTGAAAAATTCAGCCTTTTGTTTATGGGAACAAAATTGATTAATTGTTTGGTTTGGCAATGTGGCAGAGTAAAACGTTTAAGAGGAAGTTTAGGGCCTACAGCGAAGTTGTTTGACACTTGCCAAGAAAATGCTACAAAATGACGCTTGCTTAACTGTCAAAAACTCTTCATCAAAAAATTCAACTAAGCATAATATAAAGTTGAATATATTTTCTCTTTAACTTCTATGAGGACTTTGCAATTTTTTTTGTAACCCAGTTACTAAATTTTGAACAGTTGATCCAGTTTACATATGGATTGAATTTATTTGATGAAAAATTCAGTAAAATCTGAAATACGGTAAAAAGTTATTACAGTTTAAAATAACTATGTTTCTATTTGAATAATTTAAAAATGTAATTAGTTCCTGTGATGCAAAGCTGAATTTTCAGCATCATTACGCCAGTCTTCAGTGTCACATGATCCTTCAGAAATCATTCTAATATACTGATTTGCTCAGCATATCAGAAATGTTTCTGATTATTATCAATGTTAAATACAGTTGTGCTGCTTATTTTTGTGGAAACTGTGATACTTTTTTAGAAAGTGCAAAAGAACAAATCATTTGCAATATATGAATGTTTTTACTGTCATTTTTGATGCATCCTTGCTGAACAAAAGTATTAATTTTATTAAAAAATTAATACATAAAAATGCATACATAAAATAAAAACAAAACTTCCTAACCTTAATATAGGTGCTAACTAAATTAGGTTTAAATATTGGTTTGTAGTTATTAATAAGTGTTTTGCATAAATTAATAGAACTAATGATATTTTTTTTTCCTACAAAAAAAATTAAAAGTTCAATTGGTGTACTAACTACAGTATTCCCTTCATGCTGTAGAAAGGGATTGAATATTGTCACAAAATGCAATGTTACTTTTTTGTGAAAAATAAACCATGTGGTAAAAGGATTGATTGGGGGACAAAATGGGACACAGGTAAATATGTATTTCATTTTTAAAATAAATAGTTTTTCTACAATAGTTTGAAGATCAATTTAACAGATGATGTCAAAATTAGCCTCCATTATTTGCAACTGCATGGGAAAGAGTGACTGCATTCTTCAAAGCATCTCATTTTTGTGTTTGGGGAACAGAAGGAAGTTGTAAGAGTTTGCATTGACATATGGGTAACTACATGATTTTTCATTTTTGGGTGAGCTATTACATAAAATGACCACTTGTTGGACAGAAAACGGACTTGACCAGACAATGCTGACAGTAAAAAGTCTGTTTCTGGAAGATTACAGAATTCCTTCTCAATAGAAAAAACTAAAAACAAAACGATGAATCCCAAAGGTAGTTATTATAATAAAATGCTAATATTTACTATGTGATATTAATAAATATTTATGTCTTGCGTCTCTTTAATTTGATTGGGGTGACCCTTACATATTACCAGCCAATTACAGGGGCTGTTTACTCAGCTGTGAGCCGAACTTGTGTCTTTGACTGAAGGTTACAGTAATTCATCACAGCGCTCATCTGAGACCACAGATCACACTGGCTGTGTCACATCATTATACCCCAACATGCTCCAATCACAAGTGTGATCACAGGACAGATGAGGTGCTCTTCCAGGTAATTTAAACATGTTTACAGATTTCAATGTTGGTCAAATAAGTCTTATAGCAGTTTATCCACAAACCTCCATTATTACACCTCTAAAACGTGAATATGTGTGTATGTCGGTTACTCAGATAAAAGTAAGGTTGGAAATGAGTTTATGAACATGAATACTAATGAAATAATAATTATATATTTTTATTTATGTGACCTCATTTGTGCAATATACAGGTAAACACTAAGTTGCGTAAAATAAAACTTTAAAAAACTTTAAAAAGTTAAGTTAAAGTTAAAGTTCTGCACACCTGAATTTAAGGAGTTTTTCACTTCCAGCCTTCATGGACAATTATATATCACTTATAAATGATTAAATACAAAATTAATAGTAGTTATTAAGATTGATGTGGTTTGGAATTGGTAAAATGTGCTTGGAGAAAAAAATATAATCAGAATATCAATCTGTGTGTGTGTGTGTATATATACAGTGGGTACGGAAAGTATTCAGACCCCCTTAAATTTTTCACTCTTTGTTATATTGCAGCCATTTGCTAAAATCATTTAAGTTATTTTTTTTTCCTCATTAATGTACACACAGCACCCCATATGGGCAGAAAAACACAGAATTGTTGACATTTTTGCAGATTTATTAAAAAAAGAAAAACTGAAATATCAGATGGTCCTAAGTATTCAGACCCTTTGCTCAGTATTTAGTAGAAGCACCATTTTGATCTAATACAGCCATGAGTCTTTTTGGGAAAGATGCAACAAGTTTTTCACATCTGGATTTGGGGATCCTCTGCCATTCCTCCTTGCAGATCCTCTCCAGTTCTGTCAGGTTGGATGGTAAACGTTGGTGGACAGCCATTTTTAGGTCTCTAAAGCAGAGCGGAATTTTAGTGGTATATGTGTAACCTGTGGTGGCTGATTCTTCCTAAAAGACATGCATTATTACTACAGCGGATGGACTTTAGATGTAGATAAAAGGGGTATTGTGAAATAGATCACTAGAATCACTTCAATAGAAACACTTGGTTTAAGCTGTTTTGATTATATAAGATATGACGGAGCAGCCTTTACAAGATTCTAAAAGGAAACACACAGGATTCAAAAAGGGGAAAAAACAAGTAGTATTGACATCAACCAGCACCCTCAAACATCACAGCAGTAGCTGAAGGAAAATAATATCACAACAATAAAAAGTACCCAGATATTAGTGTTCAAATAGGATTTTTAAGATATTAAATGCCATAATTTGTTCTTTAGCTGGAACAAACAAATCACACTCCACTGAAATACAAATGACCACAAATTATGCTGTCAAAAAGGGACTCATAAGCAATCCCAGGAGCACTAACTAAACCATCTTACAAAAACACAGGGCTAACCGGAACAATGCCGTTCTCACAAGGTTAAATCGGCATCATTATTAACAACTTTAAAGCTTTTGAATAGATGTTCATATGCAGATAGAGTATTCATCTAAAAGTGCTTGTCTTTGCTGAAAACAGGCACATTTGTTAAACTGCATTTATGCAATTAATGGAATAATTCAAAGTAGAAATGTTGGTTGAAAATATCAGTCCTGTGTCTTGTGTTTTGCTCCCCACGTGCTCTACGTCCTAGTTTCCCCCTATGTTTATGCCCTTATTTGGTCTTCCTGTTCCTGTTCCCTGATTGTGTTCTATTGTTTCCAGATGTTTGTTCATTGATTCAGGTGTGTCTGATTAATTCCCTCGTTAAGTTCCCTTCTTAAGCTCTGTTCTGTTTAGTTTCCCTTGTCCGGTATTGAATGTTGTCTTTCCCCGCTACGTGTGATTTCCTGGTTCCTCGGATATTATTAAAGTCTCTTTGTTTGAAGTCAACTCCTCGTCTCCTCGTTCCTTGCTCCGTGCTCCTCACAGTAGCGGAGTGTGATAGAAAACAGCCATGTGTCAATATTGTATTGAGTCGGCAGTCTCAATACGATATTGACACATGGCTGTTTTCAAATTGAACCTGCATTTTTGCATGCATACTCTGTGGTGAATGGTCAAATGTGTACCCTCTTTCAAAGTCGTTATACTTGCCATTAAGTACTGAAATATTATTTCAGCATGTCACTAAGGGTAAGGCATTTCTATTTTTAGCTCATACAAATGAAGTCCTCCCTGAACTATGTAGTGGTCCAGTCAAGGTGCCTTTGTTTTGCAGACCAGTCTGGTTTGCATTTACCACCAAAGTGGCCTCGCCACTGCACAAGATTATTTTGATTTATGATGTTCCAGACATATATTACTATGGAAAGTCTGACATTTATTTTTGCAGGGAAAAGTCTGACCACGTTGCATTTATTAGGGTATTTCCAGACCCTCAATTACACTTGACTTATTTAAAGTCGGAGAAATTGGAAAAAGAATTGCATTTTTCATATCGTTTCTTTTGATCTATAAGTTTCATAAGATCAAAGATGAAGGCTGCTACAGGTTAAATCAGCACAAAGATGAAGGCGACTGCTATAGGTACCTAACTAGACAGCATTTTGGGGCATTATAGGTACATTGTGACACAATGTGTATTTAACATGTTCTCATACTGTGAATTAATAAACATCTAAGCCTTTTTCAAGAATGTCCATAATGAACCAATGGGCAACATTATTTGAAACAAATCATTGACATTTGAGTTTGAATAAAATCAATGACAGAATCATTGTCTTTAAAATAAAGTGCAACATTGGTAGCACGTTATGGTTACACTTTATTTTAAAGTGTCCTTGTTACACTGTACATTACATGCATTTACTTTAGTAATAACAGTAAATTATGTATAATTACAAGCTACTTGCTTACCTTATAATGTTGATAATTAATATAAATCAGTACTTAATTTTATTTTGACACTAAAAATGCCGTCATAATTTGTATATAAGTTTTCTACTATAAAACTATTTTCCTCATAATTGTTTTCAATTCTTCAGTAGCTTGATTAAATGCATCACTGTATCTCGTAATAATTAAAAAAAAATAATAATTAAAATGATTTGTGTATATATATATAATTTTTATTATTATTAAAAGAATAATTATTGAAAGATACTATTGCAGTTAATCATATATCAATATTTGAAAAAGTAAAGCCCTCAGATGAAGATTCAGTGAAGACAAAAAAATAAATGCTGCAAATACTGTATGTGTTAAAAAAAATTGGGGCTCACAATTTTAAGAAATTTGTGTAATTTGTGAAACATTTACAAATTGTAAACAAAATGAGTGACATTAATTGAGTGATATTAAATATTTTTTAAATGATAAATTATTAGTCAAAAACACTGCATGTTGAATACTTTAAAAAAAGTCACACAAAGGACACAAATGTGCACCACATTCTGTGAAAGTGTCCAACTAATAAAGAATATTAAGGCCCAATACACAATAACACACAACATGAAATTAGAAGCACAAAACCTGGACATCTAAACCATGAGGCAAAGTAATTTTGATGTGGTTTTGTATGTCATCTTTCACTTTATTTCTAGCATCCAGATTAGTTTACATTTGAAAGCCGCAGAATTCCTTCAACGGATGTCTGTTGTAGGTTTTTAATCATGCTGGGGAATCTGTAATGGTTCTGGCAGCCACCTCATGGGACTCATTATGTCTGACGTTTGCTTTGCACAGTCGCAATACGCCCTGAGGAATATCAGGCTGTGTTACAGGACCACGACTGCAAACGCTGTTCTCCTTTGATGTTCCAATATCCCATAAACACTACTAAACAAGTCTAAACACTTTAAGGAAACCAAGATAGAGTGACAAACCTTCACTTTTAAAAAAATTAAAGCTATTTTAGTTTTTTTTTTCCCCCAACTTGTATAAATGTATAGTATAATTGTAAAAAGTCAAGCTGTCGACAGAAACAACAACAGTGCAAAATGGTCAAACAATGTGACCATGATAATTTTGCCCCAATGACTGCTGGGACTTCGGTAAATGGGACTGAATCATACACACAATTACTGAAGTAATAACATTAATCCAACTCACCTGCTAAGCTTGTTTGTTTGCCATTGGCTAGTAATCTTTTTACCTAACAATAATACTAATAATGCTACCAATTTTACTACTAATAATAATATAAATGCATTAAGGCCTGATAAGCTGCTGGGCTCATGAATATTAATGACATTGTTTTTTGTTCACTCAAACTGATTTGTTGCTATCAAAATATGGATGATAATATTAAATGCTAGCCAATGGGATTTCCACTTTCACATTATTCCCACAACCAAAGGTACCAATGGGCAAATGTGTTTTGCTTGTTCTTAAAGGCAGAATAATTCCAAACAAACTCAGTCATTTTGGAATCTCGACAGAGGGGAAAATGAGAGAAAAAAAATGTGATTGAGTTAGATTTGATTAGCAAATTGATTAGTTTTGTTTTGTAGACCTGGCAAACCTACTTCGGGGTCAGTACATCTACCTTCGGTTGTTTCGCCAAGTGTAGTGCAGGGCTGCAATAAACGATTATTTTGATAATCAGTTAAACTAATAATTACTAGAGCTATTATCTGACTAATCTTCGATTATTTCACAGAATAATCAGTAGGCTTTGATCGATTATTCAGCTTTTACACTTATTACAAAATAAGAATTGAACACATAATTTTTCTCAGTAAATATATTTCTCAAGGTGCAGTTGACATGGAATTTAAGCCCAAGTAATCCAAGACATACAAAGAAAACAAAACAAATAAGTTCAGAAATTTAAGTAATGTGTAATAAAATGGAATGGCACAAGGAAAAAGTATTGAACTACTGAAATTTATTAAAGGGTTACTCCACCCCAAAATGAAAATTGTGTCATTAATCACTTACCCCCACGTCGTTCCAAACCCATAAAAGCTTTGTTCGTCTTCGGAACACAATTTAAGATATTTTGGATGAAAACCGGGATGCTTGTGAATGTCCCATTAATTGCCAAGTAACTTACACTGTCAAGGCCCAGAAAAGTATGAAAGACATTGTCAAAATAGTCCATTTGCCATCAGTGGTTCAATCTGAATTTTATGAAGTGACGAGAATACTTTTTGTGCGCAAAGAAAACAAAAATAACGACTTTATTCAACAATTCGTCTCCTCCGTGTCACCGTAGCACCATTTTGGAGAGTATCCACTGAAGGCAAACTGCATATGCTCTTCTGTAAAATTTAAGTAATGTGTAATAAAATGGAATGTGTTACGGGGCTGACGAGACGTGAGACGTGCAGATCCATATGCAATTAATCACTTACCCCCATGTCGTTCCAAACCCATAAAAGCTTTGTTCGTCTTCGGAACACAATTTAAGATATTTTGGATGAAAACCGGGATGCTTGTGAATGTCCCATTAATTGCCAAGTAACTTACACTGTCAAGGCCCAGAAAAGTATGAAAGACATTGTCAAAATAGTCCATTTGCCATCAGTGGTTCAATCTGAATTTTATGAAGTGACGAGAATACTTTTTGTGCGCAAAGAAAACAAAAATAACGACTTTATTCAACAATTCGTCTCCTCCGTGTCACCGTAGCACCATTTTGGAGAGTATCCACTGAAGGCAAACTGCATATGCTCTTCTGTGTCAGCTGCACCACACGGATACGCTGTTTTTGTTCAAATCAAAGCGTAAATAAACATAGAAAACGTGTCCGTGTGGTGTGGCTCAACCGAAATCTAACAATTTCTTAGCTAATGATATTGAAATTGAGCGTGAAATGTATTCACTCGCATTGTAGAGGGTTGCTTTAAAACCTATTTTATCCATGGTACACTTCACAATTTGTAATGCATTCACATGCTATACATTATAATGTGTATACATCGTATTTATTGCCACATGCCTCAGGCTGTTAAGTTACAGAAACAGCCTTCCTGGAACAACCAGGGCTAAATTGCCTTACTCAAGAGAATAATGTTGTCAGCTCCGACATCTAACCTGCAATGTGTCTATAACCAGCCCAGATCTTTAACCACAACACCATATAGTGGCAATGTAAGATTTAATGCTAATTTAGCATGTGTGATTCTGTGTAGCAACAGTACTACATCACTAAGGTCTTACATGTTATTGTGTAATGCCCGCACAAACATTATGTAGACTTTAAATGACTCACCAAGCTCTGTAAAATCATTTCACCTCAGAATAATAATGAATGGAGGTCACTGACATGTTCTTTTCAGCGATCACATTACGAAATATCACCAAATGCAGATGTGATGCATACAAGTTCAGATAATCACACACTTTTAGAGAGGTTTTCCACATGACTGCACAGAAATACCAGATGCCGGAGATGATGGACATTCAGAAAGACAATTTACAAATCATCTGAAATGGGCTTAGACAAGCACAGCTGGTAGCCAATTCATTCTTGGCTTTTGAATATTTAACAAATAATCACATTTGCAAATATTCACAACACAGCTGACATTAACACATTCAGGAATGAGAGGATTTTCAAATGCAATGCGGTATTTTAACTAATAGAGTGCACTAGGCTATTATTATAGAAATAAATCTAAATATGCAAGTGATAAAAGTGTCGTCATGTTACAAACATGCACAGGAGACAAAACGACTGATAGATATTTTACAAACAAATACATACAGACACTAACAAGATCACTTTCAGTTCACACAGAAACCAAATTGATTCGAAAAAAAGCATTGATATATTAATACAGTATATATGATAATTATTAACACTAGAATTACTACAAAACTATGGTTGGGGGAGGCACACTAATAAAAATGGTTTGGCCAAAAGCTACACTTAAAATTTTATTTTAAAAAAAGTTTAATATTTTAAAAAGATATGAGGGAGGAAATTGATATATTTCAGAAGCTCAAGCTCACACACATACTTCACGAGCTTAAAATACTTTAAATTCTGTGCTGTAAAGCGTCTCGTCCTTGAACCATGAGTTGCTTTTCTAGAGAAATATAGAAATCTCTTATTCCAGTATCTCAGTGCAAATACCAACTTTGAAAACATCTAATTATTTTTTACAACAGGAATGAAAAGAAAGAACTGCCTCAACACATTCAACTCCACGATACAGAATAATTCACATTTTGTGAATTAATGTAAGTAAAGGTGTTAGTAAAGGATTTTTTTGTGCCCAAACCAATCACGTTTTAGTATGTATTTTATGTTATTTTATTTTTGACGGGTAACATTGGGTTTTAAAAATTACACACAGAGCTGTAGGTGCTACACATACCCACAAAACACCACAAAGTTTGACATTTACTACACGTTCCTCCTATTATTAATGCTTTAGAAGTTTAGGAAAAATATCGACTTACTATTTTACTGGTAGTTTCTATTACTATAGTTCCCTTTCAAGGGAACTTCGAACTGCGTCCTCTAGGGGTCACTATGGGGGAATGCCTCGTCGTAACCCGTGTCTGAAGCATACATTGAAAAAACACCAACAACACATTGGCCGGCGACAGCCATGACGTCTCTACCGGTGCGACTATAGTATAAATAGGCATCGGGAGAACACAACATCCTCTTCTTCGTCTTCACTGACAGTTTTGTTTGAAGCGTGCATTTCCATGGTAAGAGCGATCTTTGTTCCTTCATTATGGCGAGCACTAGGAAGGCGTTTAGAGGATGTGTGCATCCGTATCGTCGTTATTTGACATCTGATGACACACGCGATCTCTGCATTTTTTGTTTGGGCGAGGAGCACGCAAGCGATGTCCTCGAGAGGGCAATCTGCGTTCACTGCGAGCGTTTTCCAATGGAAAATCTCCGCTCTCGTTTGTCTCTCTTTTCGAGGAAAGAGGGGCAGCCATCAGCTCCCCACGGTTCAGAACCTGCCGCTGCTGAGGTGCGGAGGAGAATGAGCTTGTGAGGATAGCAGGCTCGTAAGGGTTACACGTTATTAGCCTCGTTCTTTTTCTCTGAGTTGGTTTAGACCCCGGTACCTTGGGCTCCACTCAACCAGTGTGTCTCTGTAGACACACTTTTGAAGCATCGCTCCCCTCACCATTGAGAGTTATTGTGAGCATGGTGCTTTCTTTCGAGCTTTTGAATTCTCTCCCTTCTGAGGAGTTGGATTCCTCGCTCCGTGGGCTGTTCTCATGGTAGTGTTTAGCAGTGCTCCCCTTTATCAAAGGGTTGCCTATGAGCACGCTACTCCTTTCTGAATTCGGAGTTCTCCTCTCACGTGAGAGTTGAGTTCTCTGTTTTCCCAGAGCACTTGAAACCAGCAGCATCAGGCGAACTAGGCCCTTCCTCCGCCTCTCTGATGCGCTTTTTTTGAGTTTTTTGGCTAGCTTGCAGCACGCTTACCCTTCTGATTTCTAACGATCGTGCTGTAGGTCGAGCCCCCTTCTCGATTAAGAAATGGGTGTGTTGCTCCCTCAGCTAAGTAAATTACTGCTAGCTGTTCCAGCATTGGAACATGCTGTAGGTCGAGCCCCTCTCTCGATTGAGAACTGGGTGTGTTGCTCCCTCAGCTAGAGATTTACTGCTAGCCAGTTCCAGCATTGGAACATGCTGCAGGTCGAGCCCCCTCTCGATTGAGAACTGGGTGTGTTGCTCCCTCAGCTAAGTAAA
>NW_015505695.1:494369-525132 GCF_001515645.1 Sinocyclocheilus grahami
ATAGTGTTTTGGGATGCACCATTTCCATCTATGAGCTGCTCTTCAGAGTACCACGAGGGTCCCTTAGAACAGTATTTTTTAAATCCATATTATGATAAGTGTGTACGTGAATTCTTTGTACACTTTCTAAAATCCACACTGTGGTAAGTTTGCACGTTAGTACTCTGCGTTCTTTCTAAAATCCTGTATGGTGAGGGTTTCGCGAGGCAGCTTCGTGCCCTTTCTTGAGCTGGTTAAGCCCCGGTTCCACCTTGGGCACCACTCCACCTTGTATCCTCCGGATACCCACTTTTAACAGGGTGTTGCTACTAGGGGTCTGTTGAGACAGTTCCTTCAGCATATGCAGAGCATGCGGTAGCCCCTGTGTGACAGGCCAAGACTTAGTATGATTCTAGGCTCTTGATCGTATTCTGTTAAAGGAATCTATTCCTGATTCCAACCCTTGAGCTCTACCCTGGGCCCAAGAGTTCTGGCCCTAACAGGTAAGTTTTTGGGGTATGTAGCCTGGGCCTTTGGCCATAGGGGATAATGTCACTGACAGCCGTCTTAACGTCCCAGGGGCAACTCCCATGGCTATGGTAGAGTTGGTACTTAGTGCTCGCCATGCACTCCCCTCAGCATGGTGGCATGGGAATAACCTTCCCCATAGCGACCCCTAGAGGATGCAGTTCGAAGTTCCTTTGAAGGGGAATGTCTCAGGTTATGTATGTAACCATGGTTCCCTGAGTAGGGAATGATACACTGCGTCCTCTAGGTTTCCTGCCATGCTTCGGACGCAAGCTTCAGACGAAGAAGTGGATGATGTGTTCTCCCGGCGCCTATTTATACTATAGTCGCACCGGTAGAGACGTCATGGCTGTCGCCGGCCAACGTGTTGTTGGTGTTTTTTCAATGTATGCTTCAGACACAGGTCACGACGAGGCGTTCCCCCATAGCGACCCCTAGAGGACGCAGTGTCTCGTTCCCTACTCAGGAACCATGGTTACATACGTAACCTGAGACGTTTTCTGAACACCCAAAATGTATCTTTGAAGTGCAAACGTAAGAGTTTATGTACTGATGTATTAATCTGTGTGATGTCAAAGAGGAGCAGAAGTTCAGATAGAGTCCATTTGCAGCTTAGTTTTAGTAAATTCTTATGCTGAACTGGTGAAGAAGGTTTGAGTTATGAAAGTTACAGCATTTTTATTGTACATCACAGCATTATTTCATCTCTAAAGATCAAGGGCAATTTTATTCCATGTGGCATGGATGCTGTAAGAGACATGACCAGCATATATCACTCACATTTTATATTTACAAAATACATTCATGTGGAAGAGAAAACTATCGAAACGAGGGGAATAACCCATTATGGCATGAGTAAAAGGCATTTATAATCTCAGATAATCCTCAGAAAGTTATGTTACTGTATATTAACCACACACATCATTCGCTGGCATAAATTTGCTAGGATTTCAACCTAATATTGAACCCAAACTTAATTAATAGGAATGGTACCAGTCCGTTTATTTCCATAGTCAGATATGCGCAGCCTTTGTTTGTGTCTAAATAACAGCGGAAAAGGTCACAGAGCCTATAATTGCAGACTGAAAAAGCCTTCAGCTGTAAACTGCCGCTCAGCTTGGATTATGCATTATTGTGTCAATGTCATTTGAACAGATACCAGGGCCTGAGGGTAAGACAGTGCTCTAATGCTTTGATAGCACAGCAGAATCAGCAATGGAAGTCTGAGACGAGACATAATAGTGTTCATTTTGTTTTAATAAGACTTAGGGCTGTCGGTTAATAAAAAGGTAATCAAATTAATTACATACTGCTTAAAAAATTAATCACAACTAATATGTCAATAATAGTTGAAAAGTTCCCCAATTTAGGTAATTCTGTGTGGTAAGTCTCACGTGAATGGCTCCATAAGTGTAAATTGGTAACATGTTGCTAAATAACGTGCTTATTAAAAGACATGAACTAGAATGTGAAATGCATGGCATTTGGTTTTTAGATATAGTAGTTATATCTGCTGTCCATGGTACTGAAAAATGTCAAAGTAGAATGTAATATCTGCCTGCGACTGCATCTCAGTAACAGATAAATGAGCATTCTGACAGTTCACAGACAGAGATAAAACTACACAGCATTTACACACCAGTAAAAATCAACGGAACACGGTGAGTAAACAGTATTGGTTTTCCACAAGAGCTGGCTGTGCTTATATTCGGAAACACTTAGAAACAATTCAAATGTGAAAATAGCGAGATTCCCTACAGCTCTGTGGGAAAGAAGGTATTATTTAGAAAATTATTTATACACCGATTCCCAACCAGGAGCAAGTGTACCACAGGGGGCATTTTAAGATTCAAGATTTTGCTTTGTTAAACAGGAAACAGACAGGAAAAGTATTAGGGCTGTAAAAAGATGTTTAACAGATTAGCACATTTAGTAAACGTTTTAGACACATTTTTAAGGACACATTTGCACATACACTACCATTCAAAAGTTTAAGGTCAGTTAAAAAGAAAAAAAAGTTCAGAAATGAATGCTCTTATTCAGCAAGGTCACATTAAATTGACTAAAAGTGACAGTAAAGACATTTATGATGTTACAATTTTCATTTCAAATAAATGCTGTTATTTTGAACTTTCTAATCATCAAAAAAAAAATCCTGGTGGAAAAAAAGAAAAGTAAAGTAAAAAGAAAAATCATGTTTTCCACAAAAAATATGAAGCAATGTTTTCATCATTGATCGTAATCAGAAATGTTTCTTGAGGAGCTAATCATCATATTTGAATGATTTCTGAAGGATCATGTGACACTAAAGACTGGAGTAATGATGCTGAAAATTCAGCTTTAATCACAGGAGTAAATTACTTTTTGAAACGTTAAACTAGAACAGCTATTTTAAATTGCAATTGTATGCTTAAAAAATACAGCTTTGGATCCAAATCACAAATTTACATGTATCAAATATAGTAATCTCATATTTTCATCTTGTTTTCACAAACACCCCAATTAATCAAATCACTATCAAACTAAAAACTAAACAACACAAACCTGTTTTAAACATGCATTGTCTATAAATGATCACCATAGCCCAAAATCGTCAAACATGTAGGGCATACCTTCTGCCAGCAAAAGAAATACTAACTTAAAATATGCATCCAATCTCCAAGTACAGCATCATTACCTCTTGGCTTAAATTCTTCCTGTACAACTATTAACATCCGAGGAGACATTAACTGAATGTAGCACAATCCATTTGGTCTTAATCAACATGGGTGAGCGTAAGGTTGACTTTGAAAGCTAACACAGACACCCCAAACTCATTTACCATTAGCTGTTGATAATTAGCTGGTGCGGTAAAGTGGTGTGTTTGCTGGGTAAATAAACTGTGCCATTTACATTAGCCGCCTCTCCCTCTGTCAAAGTCATTTAGCAGGTCAGCTAAGCAGTTAATGGTTTGCAAACATTTATATAAGCGTCCCAGTTTCGCACTGCTGGGAGTCAAAGTGGATTATTCTGAACTTGGCATATTAGTGTAAAGCTCAAGTCCGCAAATCTGTTTCGATTTCAGAGTTTCGGATATTAAGTTTCACTTAATGTTCTAAGACAAGATGCTGATAGAAGAAAAGATAACTCTGCAAATGTCTGAAACTGTTTGAAGAACCTCACGTCATTTTAGAGGACGTTGTTAAAAATGTATCCAAAAAAGTTATTCTATCATTATTTATTTAACCATTTACTTGTCATTCCAAACGTTTTGTCTTTGGTAAAGGTGAAAAAAGATACATCACTACAGCTGTCATTGTATGGAAAAGAGCTGCATGAATATCCTTTAAAATAATTCCTTTGTGTTCAGTTACAGTACATTCAGGATGAAACAGAAGTGGCAGATCTTTTCTTTCACATTGACGTGACATATATCTGAATAAAAAAAAAAAATAATAATAATAATTGGACAGGGACATTGGATGGAGGCAGATCTGAATGTGAGTTTGCATTTGATTGTAAGAAAGAGGCGGATTTTAAGATGACAGTAATTCATTGTTTCACATGAAAATTGATTTGACACTTTGAAAAATTATGAGGTAAAAAAATGCATATGGATAAATCACATTCACATTAAAATTAATTTTAGAACATATAGGGTGAATTTACATTTCATGCAGACTTCAAATTAAAATTATATTAAAATAAATAACACCATAGGATATTGGAAAGACACTTTAAAAGCTGCCCGGATCCAATATACTGTTACACGTGTGTTTTCCCAGATGTTTTCTCAGTTCAGCTGTTTGCTTTCACTTAAGACCTAAAGTACTGTGTTTACAAAGACACTTGCAAAGACAGACATTTTGATACAAACAATTGTGTGTATTTAACCATTCAAGGCCTATAAAGTGGCAAAAATAACTCAGTTCAATATTCTCCCGCTCTGTAAGCAGCATCTTAATGTGTGCGCGCCTCTCTGATAGCGCTCTCAAACAGAGCATGCATACAGCAAAATGAGTTCCCTTTCAGTCTGGCACTATCTACGTCACGTCGGTGACCGACGAATTGGGATCTTGGTTAGAGACCAATCCACTTCGAGTGTAAACTAAATGAGCCAATGCACATTGGCATGCGATGATTGCATCCAGCTGCAGCTGATCACAGCGTAAGCATAAAAAGGCAGCCGGTGCAACGCATACCAGCTTTTCGCTCCTACCAATATCTTCGTTTGTGATAACGAGTTCAATGCGCTCTACCCCAGCAGGTAGTTGACACCATCACTTCGGCGAGAGCACTGTCTATGAGACACGCTTGTGTGGAACCTGTTCGTCGAGTGATGTTCTTCTTGCCCCCCTAGAAGACCCCCAGAGATGCCCGATCAGGGTTGTGCTTTCCTTTTTACAGCAAGGGTTGGAGCGAAGGCTGTCTCCCTCCACCCTTAAAGTCTATGTCGCTGCGATTGCTGCTAACCATGACCCCGTGGAAGGGAAGTCGGTAGGGAAGCATGACCTGGTAATCAGATTCCTTAGGGGGGTGAGAAGGTTAAATTCTCCCCGGCCCCCCTCTATACCCTCTTAGGACCTGTCTCTAGTGCTCAAAGCACTACAGCAGGGTCCATTTGAGCATTTCCAGTCAGTCGGGCTAAAGTTTCTTTCAATGAAAACTCTGCTCCTGCTTGCACTGGCCTCCATCAAGAGGGTAGGGGACCTGCACGCATTTTCGGTGGACGATTCATGCCTAGAGTTTGGGCCGGCTGACTCATAGATAATCCAGAGGCCCCGGCCCGGCTATGTGCCCAAGGATCCTACTACCCCCTTCAGGGATCAGTTAGTGAACCTGCAAGCGCTGCCCCTGGAGGAGGCAGACCCAGCCCTAGCTTTGCTTTGTCCCGTCCGAGCCTTGAGATGGTACTTAGACCAGACACAAAGCTTTAGGACCTCAGACTAGCTCTTTGTCTGTTACGGAGGCCGGCAGAAGGGGAAGGCCGTCTCTAAGCAGAGCATGGCCCACTGGATTGTGGATGCCATCACCCTGGCTTATCAGGCACAGGGTGTCCCTGCCCGATCAGGTTGGGAGCACACTCTACTAGAAGTGTTACATCCTCCTGAGCGCTGGCTTGTGGTGCCTCGCTGACAGATATTTGTAGAGCTGCGGGCTGGGCGACCTCCAACAAGTTCGCTAGATTCTATAGCCTTCATGTGGAGCCGGTATCCTCCTGTGTTCTCACCTCAAACGAGTAGAGGCACTGAGAGGCCCCAGTTTAGTGTCGACTTGGTAAAATTGCTCCAGAGTGGTCCGTACTGTAGACCCTGTCGAGCTCCTTCATCCCCTCGGCAGCCGGACGTGGCGGAACGTCCAGCGCCAGGCCCTCTTGTTTTCTTGTTGCAAGTCCTGACCTACACCAAAAAGGGGCGCAGGAGGCTTGCACAGGACACTGGAAGGGGCAGCATCCATCCCAGTCTTTGGTAGGGATCCCAATTTGTTGGTCACCGACGCTGTACCACCACTGAGCAGCCGGGTCACTGGCTCGGCTCCTCAGCGAAAACCTGGTATGTGTTGCACCGGCTGCCTTTTTATGCTCACACTGCGATCATCGGCAGCTGGATGCAATCATTGCATGCCAATGTGCATTGGCTCGTTTAGTTTACACTCAAAGTGGATTGGTCTCTTTAAGCGAGATTCCAATTCGTCGGTCGACGTCAATACGTAGCATCTCCGGTCCCTCCTTCAGGGAACGAGGGTTACATACATAACCGAGACGTTCTTTTTCACTGCTGATTGCATTTCAATTGCTTAAAATCACTTGTCTTTAAAACTGCAATGTTAAAAAAATGCATGCAAACAAAACGTTTTCATGACCACATAGATTCACGTGAGCATGTAACCGTGATAGAGACGATAGTCCAAAATCTCTGACGGTTGACTTTTTTTTTTTCTCTAAGTATATATTTTATAGCAAAATTTTATTATTATTAATCAGTAGAGGGCTGGGTTCCATATGTAGAGACCTAAGTGGATCCCATATGTGTAAAGTCCACGGTATAGCCTCAGAGCCCATGTTTCCCCGGCAGACTCCTGCCATTTCCTAGAGGGTTATAATCACCTCTAATCTTCCATATGCACCTAAACGGTTGTTCATATGTGTAAGTGCTTCCGAAACCTCCTTCGGGAAGGATGGGGCTTCCGCAACATTCCTGTTCCAACTGGTACTGGTTTTTCCCAGTGTTATCCAATCTCACTGAGTGGGTAGTGCTACAACAACAGTGACTGGTCTTCTTGTTGCGAGCCCTGGCCTACACCAAAAAGGGGCACAGGAGGCTCGCACAGGACACTGGAAGGGGCAGCATCCATGGAGCTTTGGTAGGGATCCCAATTCGTCGATCACGACGTGAGGTCGAGAGTGAGCGACTGAAGGGGAACGTCTCGGTTACATATGTAACCCTCGTTCTCTGAAGGAGGGAACGGCGATGTCACGTCCCGTCGCCACAGCTGCTGTACCACCACTGAGTCGGCCGGGTCACCAGCTCGGCACCTCAGCGAAAACCTGGTATGTGTTACACTGGCTACCTTTTTATGCTCACACTGTGATCATCGGCAGCTGGATGCAATCATTGCATGCCAATGTGCATTGGCTCGTTTAGTTTACACTCAAAGTGGATTGGTCTCTTTAAGCGAGATTCCAATTCGTCGGTCGACGTCAATACGTAGCATCTCCGGTCCCTCCTTCAGGGAACGAGGGTTACATACATAACCGAGACGTTCTTTTTCACTGCTGATTGCATTTCAATTGCTTAAAATCACTTGTCTTTAAAACTGCAATGTTAAAAAAATGCATGCAAACAAAACGTTTTCATGACCACATAGATTCACGTGAGCATGTAACCGTGATAGAGACGATAGTCCAAAATCTCTGACGGTTGACTTTTTTTTCTTTTCTAAGTATATATTTTATAGCAAAATTTTATTATTATTTTTTTTTTTTATATTTGTGCTTGGCATTTTTTTTGGCATTTATTAGGATAGGACAGTATGTAGACAGGAAGCTAAGTGGGGACAAAGAGGGGAAACGGGGGACAAGGCTATTGGCACAGACATAGTATTATATACTTATATATATATATATATATATATATATATAAAAACACCTCAGTTTTATTCAGAGGCCCAAACTAAGAAAAAATATATTATTATAATAAATATTGTATAACAAAATACAGTTTGGTGCAGATGCTGATATTTAAATTACCAAGAAGTGAAATTTAATTCTGACAACTTGAAATGTAAATCAATGAGATCTTTATAACAAGCTACATATATAAAATGCATATAAATATAATTTATTTTATATCACAAGATAATGTCTTAGTATGATGATATTTAAATGTTTAATTTTATGATCAAAGCTCTGCAGATTATATTGTGGTAGAGCAAAACATGATGCAACAATACAATGATGATTGAGAGATGAAAAAAATAAACGTTCCTCAACAGCCTGATGATTATATTTGATACATTTTAAAATGATTTTTCTAAAAAAATATATATGTATGGATAATTAAGTAAAGGTAAGTTGCTTTAAGTGTTTATCTTGATATATCACTAACTATATGCATTAGTCATGTTTGCTTAATAAAAAGCTGTAAAGATTTCAAAGCAAAAGGAAATGTGAACATTTTTAGAATTATAATAAAAGGTCCTTTTCCTGCTAATAAAATAAACTACCAACCAGATGACAGAAGGCATGTAGTAGATTGTGTATAAGAGGCTTTTCAGCAAAGTTTTGATCATTCAAAGACCTTATAAATTAGTGTATCAAATATGATACAGTGGGGTTAATCATTTTTGGGTGAACTAATCCTTTAAACTTTTTTTCTGATTTACACACAGTCCAATTTTTGTTCCATTAATATTCCATTTCTCCAGTGTCACAGCATATCAAATTACTTTTAACATATTAGATTTTAATTCATCTAATTATATTAAGACTAAAAATATCAGCTCCTCAAAGCCCTTTGGTCTTATTTTAGATGAGATCAATTAACGTCTTCTGAATTGTTTCATTAAGTGGATTGCAGGTGAGCCATGTTGTTTCTCTTGACTATAGGAGGCCTGTTCAATGCTCCCCTTAACTTTGACAGCTAAATTACATTTAATGAGATATTCAAAAAGGTACCTGAATCTTGTTAAGTTCAAATAACTCTCATTTCAAAGTAACAAAGTTCTAAACACTTTGAAATTGAAGGGAAAATTGTAAATCTATTCTTAGAGCGCTTAAGGTCCTTTCCTGTGATTCGCGTCAGAGCTTCAATGCACCTTTCAACAAGAGCATCATTCACCGCTCTGACCTCCACATGAAAAGCATTGCAGATAGCATCATGGAAAGAACGACTGTGTGAGTGGAAAGGAAAGGGGATGGAGGTGTGAATTTTTAGGTACGATTCAAATCCAAAATGATGCTTAAAGAATCTTTGATGTTATGAAGGAGAATAGAGCTGTGATTCTTTGGGTTTATCACAAACCAATTTGATTAATGATTTTTTATCTTTTTTGTTTGTTTGTTTGTTTTTAGATTCCATTTATCAGCCATTTACAGTTTGTTTTATTGCTTTGGCGCAATTTTCACAAGCAATTGGTAAATTTTCAAAACTCTTAGTACTTAAAGAACTGTGTGTGAGAATTTGCAATGTTCAAACATGGAGTAGGATAGACTTGTAGAGAGAGGAAACCTGCATCGAAGAGGTGGTGGTGCTCCTCAACAGAGAGGTGGACATGGGCCAAGAGAAAGAGGAGGTGGTGCTCCTCAACAGAGAGGTGGACATGGACCAAGAGAAAGAGGTGGTGGTGCTCCTCAACAGAGAGGTGGATGTGGACCAAGAGAAAGAGGTGGTGGTGCTCCTCAACAGAAAGGTGGACGTGGGCCAAGAGAAAGAGGTGGTGGTGCTCCTCAACAGAGAGGTGGACGTGGGCCAAGAGAAAGAGGTGGTGGTGCTCCTCAACAGAGAGGTGGACGTGGGCCAAGACAAAGAGGTGGTGGTGCTCCTCAACAAAGAGGTGGTCTTCAGAGAAATGTAGGCAGAAGACAGCGCACCATCATCTCTAATGAAGTCCGGGCCATCATTGCTGACCATGTGGTTAACAGAGGCCTTACCATGGCAGAGGCTGCCAGGTTAGTTCAGCCTAACTTAAAAAGGTCAACTGTCAGCTCTATCATCAGAACTTTTCGCCAAGAAAACCGGTAAGTCTGCTATAGTAACTTCAGTATACTTTTACAATATAGTACTGTTACAGTAATGGCATTACTGTACAGAAGAACAACATGTAATTGTCACAGTTTTATGTAATTTGTAATAGTAAAATATTGACAGCAGTATATTTTTGTTGATGAGGCCAGTTTCAATCTGGCAAAAACCAGATGCCGTGGACATAACCTTATTGGCCAAAGGGCAACCATCCATGTGCCTGGACAACGTGGGGGAAACATCTCAATGTGTGCAGCTATATCTGAAGATGGTGTGGTAGGCTATAGACCAGTTATAGGATCATACAACACTGAACACCTGATAGCTTTTCTAAATGAGCTTGAGCAGGCCTGTCAGGGTGAAGATGTCATCTATGTTATCGTGTGAGACAATGTCAGTTTCCACCATGCAGAGCTGGTTCAGGAATGGTTTCAGGCACATCCTCAATTCATGACCCTCTACCTTCCCCCATACTCTCCTTTCGTCAACCCAATTGAGGAATTATTCTCTACATGGAGGTGGAAGGTGTATGATCGCCATACCCATGAGCATGTCACCCTTCTTCAAGCCATGGATGAAGCTTGTGGGGATATAACTGCAGAACAATGTCAAGCCTGGATTCGTCATGCCAGAAGGTTTTTCCCGCAGTGCCTGAACAATGAAGACATTCACTGTGATGTTGATGAAAATGTACGGCCAAATGTTGAAGACCGGCTTGATAATTAATGCGAATTTCAAGTCTACATTTACTTGTTGTTGTTGTTGTTGTTTGGGTTTTTTAACATGCAACCACAGTATTGTTGTAAATTAAAATAAAATACTTTTTTTTTTTTTGCTTGCGCATGTAAATTACTTTTGATGTGTTCTTTGATCACATTTTCATGTTGTATAAAATTTACCCCCCCCCCCCCCCCAAAAAAAGTCTTCCATGCCATTTTTACATCATTGCATACCACTTTGCACTTTATACTGCATATATTTTTCAATAAGTGGAAAAAAAGTTGTTTGTTGCTCAGTCCAGAATCATGATAGATAGATAGATAGATAGATAGATAGATAGATAGATAGATAGATAGATAGATAGATAGATAGATAGATAGGTAGATAGTTAGTGATGGGCAATGATTAATTGTGATTAACCACATCTGAAATAATATATTTTATTTTATTTTTTTGTACATAATATATGTGTGTGTACTGTGTATATGTATTATGTAAAACGTTAATGCCCTGGCAGTGGCAAATAGCTTGTTTTATATTTAATTTGATTAAATTAATGTTATAAGTTGAGATTTACAAGAAATATTTTAACTGCTACGATGCAAAATGAATACTGCTGTAAAAAAAAGCATCTTATTTGTTTAGTGTTTTCAAACCAAATGTTATTGCACTTTTGTTCAAATAGCAGTGTATTTAAATGAAAAAGTGCACAATACACTACTTTTGAATGCATTATTGAATGTTGTGCATGACAATGCGATTAATCGCTATTGCTTAAATTTTGCCCAGCACTATTGTGTATATATAACACACATCATGCATATATATTTAAGAACAAATTGTATGCTTATACATTTTATTTATATATAATATAAATTATATGAATATAAATATATACATGTAAATACATGTAAATATTTTCAAAATATATACTGTATGTGTGTGTCTTTATATATGCATAATAAATATACACAGTACACACACATATATATTATATAAACAAAAGCTTGGTAACAGATTGTTTTAAGGACCTATTCTCTAAATAGTTGCTTATCAGCATGCATATTACTAGCATATTGGCTGTTTATTAGTATTTATAAACCACATATTAATGCCTTATTCTGCATGACCATATTTTAGATCCCTTAATCCTACCCCATACTTAAACTTAACAACTACCTTACTAACTATAAGCAGCAAATTAGGAGTTTATTGAGGGGAAAGTCGTATTTAGTAGATAATATGTGTTTCCTATTCTAAAGAGTGAGTGAGTGAGTGAGTGAACGAAATAATAAATTAATAAATTAATAAATACTGTTGTGTATGTGAATCACTTTAAAATGGCCTTTAAAAAAGAGAGTTAAGCTGTCAAACTTCTATACACAAGTATATGTACAAACATTTTTATTCAAGGACATTATGGAGCTCATTTGGAAAAAAACAAAAAACAAACAATGAATTTGAATGTAAGCCACATGGCACGATCACTGATTTGTCTAATTTGTTTAAGACTTCTTTGCCTTCAAATTCAATAAGCATCACCATTATGTTCAAGCTACAGCAATGCCTCTCTCTTTCTGACTCACAGACACTCATACACTCTGATTAAAAGCAAAAACATGCAGAAATACAGAGCATGTGCGACTATGACTAGAGAAGATCATAAAAAGAGATTCTGAAAGCATATTTTATTATTTCTAAATACAAGTGTGTCTAGTCAACTTCTTTAGCATTTTAAACTTTTGTTGTTTTTTTACGTTTCAATAGTTTTGACATTTTTGAGCTTGTCTGTGGCCATACTTTGGCCATTAAGTAACTACCTAGCATCCATCAACACCATAGCATCTATCTGGTAATGCATTAACAACTACATTACAGCATTCTGACAACTACCCAACACCCAAGCTTCTCAGAGGTAACTTTTTCAATGGCAAAAAGGACATTTCTTTCCTATTCTTCTTCTACAGTGCTAAATAATGAGTTTTCTTTTTTCTCACATTTCTTGCATAAAGGTACTTAAACTTGAATGACTGAAGGTTAATGATATTGTTGCTCCTGTACAGAATTGACACACACTGAACAAAAGTTCTTTGATTCAATAATACGAAAGTGTGTTAGAGCCAATTAAAACTTCCTCTTGTTTGTGGTTCTGCATACAGAAAATGCCTTGTCTGTTGACAGAATGAGAAATCTACACAGAATATGTTTTATTTCAGAATGTAACCGACTGTATTTGCTGTGCCCAAACACACACACACACACACACACACACACACACACACACTTTTCCTCAAAGTAAACGGCTGATCTCAGTATGTGGTCCAAGCATCAAACCTACAAATCACTCCAAACCTCTGAATGAGATCCAAAACCCTTTCCGCAGCCTTTGCTAAACCCAAGGGCGTTCTAAAGATGTCACAGACCAAAATCAGCACAAGTGCTCGCCTATGTTTGTGCCAAAGCACCACCACAGTAATTACGGTTCTGGATTGTTTATAAATACGTCACCTCCATCCCATAATTCTTCATTATTCACCCAACCTCTGTGTCCAGTTAAAAAATAAGGACATTTCTTTGTAATGGTTTAATTACATTTGAATAATCTAACAATTAAACTAACAATTACAAACAACTAATTGCACAATTGAATTCATAAAACTATAACAATTTAATAATTTATTTAAATTTGTAAAATAACAGTGTCCTACAAAAATGTGTTTTGCTTTATCAGAAATGTTTTGTTTTATTTTTTTATGGAATCAATGTTTTGTGATTTAAAGCAAAGGGTTATTATCAAAAACTGTGTTAATTAAATGAATGCATAAAACTTTAACCAATTTAATTAATAGCTTTTAATGTAATTAAGTGAAATTTGAACAATTCCCATTTTAATTAAAATGTGCATCATGGAAATCATAGGAGTGACTATATTAATGATATAACGACATCATTACCAAAAAAAAAAAAAAAAAAAAAAAAATTCTATCAAATTTCTTAATGCCAAGGAATCCCATAAAGATGATTCACTTTCATTATGACCATAAATGGGTCAATGAGAAATAACAATAACTGAAATAACAAGGAGAATCAACTTTAATTGGTTACACTTTATTTCGATAGTCCACTTTAGACATTCTATTAACTATAAGTAACTTTGTAACTACATGTCAACTACATGTCAACTAATTCTCATTAATTTGCAACTACTTGTCTACTAACTCTCAAAGTAGACTTAGGGTAGGTTTAGGGTTTGTAGAATGTTGACAAAGAAAGTGTTAGAAGATATTAAGCAGACAGTCTACTAATACTCTACTAACTGCTAGTTGACATGTAGTTGCAAAGTTACTTACTGTTAATAGAATGTCTAATGTGGACTATCGAAATAAAGTGTTACCCTTTAATTATACAACAATTGTATTCAATTCATCATCTGTAAATGGCATTTTTAATGTGGTTTTTGAATAACAATGTATGCAATGTTCATCTCTTTTTAACAGAGAATTATGTAAGTGGGTGAGCTGAAGGAAGTGCAGTTAGAGATGACACGTCAAATTTCATTACATTTCAACAACATGTTTTTGCCAAGGAAGTAATTATGGAGAAAGAAAAAAATGCCGGGCACAGTCTGATGGAATGAGTTATGCTGAGTTTAGACCTTGGGTTGTGTTACCTTTCTCATAAATAAACAACATGTCCAACTTTTCATACACATACGCATCAATTATGTTTTTCACGAAAGGGTGGAAAACACATGTCTGCATTCAAGAAATGCATTCCTGTTTAGTTACTTTCCAGATACAGTATGAAGCAGAGCAGCATAGGTACTGTTTAAGAGTAATAATATGTCATTATGCTGAGTGGAGTTAAGAAATGAGCATCATGTAGCTGCTGTTTTGTAACTGCTGCATTTTTATGTCCCATGAGTTTCTTTCTTCCTTTCTTTCTTTCCCATTTTTATCTTGTCTACTTTTCAAAGGCATTACGTCTTGTATTAGCTTTCTTAAAATATGAAAATATATATATATATATATTAAGAAAGTTAATACAAGACATAATGCCTTTGAAAATGCATCCTAAAATCTGAATTATATAATAAATAATTGTAACAATGAGTGAAATTATATATACACACACATATATAAATATATATGTATATATACAGGTGTGACTCAATAAAGTAGAATGTCGTGAAAAAGTTCATTTATTTCAGTAATTCAACTCAAATTGTGAAGTAGACATTTAAATTAAACATGAATTAACAAAATGTCAAATACAAAATTAATTAATTAAAATGTATTTAGGATATATGAAATGTTAGCTTTGGAATTTGAAACAAATGATACATTTTATTTCATTTTATAAAAGGTTTGAAATGTCATTTACACTACAGGCAATTCATCTGAAAATAGATTGATATGGAAAAAACTTTACAAAGCATTTGTATTAAATGTCAGAAATTATTAGTAGACAATTATCTAATGAGGGTGGAAAGTGTGATTTAGCAAGTTTATCCACAGGGTCAAAAGTGTCCATAGTTGAAGAAGGAACACTGTAATATTTATAAAGAGACTGATAAATTTCAATATGATTTATCTCAAAGAGCTTTAAGGTCCTTGTACCCTCTTCAACAAACATGAGAGCAACGTCATACATTGAAATGCTGTGTTGATTATGCTGCTAAATCACAGCAGGATGAGCAAAAGGATGATGGGAAGCAAGCTATGACAGCATGAGCCATTATGTCAAAATAACAGTGTTATGTGAATGTTGATACTTTAAGGAATGTTGATGCTTTAATAACAAATATTTATCGGGGGCGTGTATGCTGGGATTTCATAAATTCAATGGAGAAAAAAGTAATGTAACTAATTACTAATTACTTTTGAAATAAAGTAATCAGAACAGTAACGTGATTACTTTTAAAAGGAGTAATCAGTAATTTGATTACATTTTCAGAGTAACTTGCTCAACACTGCACACAACAGACCACCCTAGAAACTGCCCATTAATGCTGTACTAACCTATGAGTGCCCTAGAAACGAGATATAAATAAATACATTAATTAATTAATTACAAATAAAAACACAATGTACAAAGCACTGCAATGTCTCAGACAACACAACTCCTTGGAAAAATGTGCCTCTACTTTTATTTTTGCAAAACTTCAAAAGCATACCAATACATACAATTCACTGCATTTTCTAGCTGAAACAAATACTAGTGGCAGCAAAAGACCAACTTTACTTTTTACACAGATTTTCAGGGGAAAAAAACGCATTTTCAGCCCCATATGTTTGGCTTTTCTGATGCAGTAAACTTGCTTGGTAGCGCACCTGATACAGCATTGCACTTGCAAAAAAACGCGTTCAGGTACAAGTGACAATAAAACACCTCAAAGCTTGTATAAGCAAATGTGAGCATTTTTCTCACATGTATATCCTTGAGGACAATTACATATTCCGTTTTCAATTTAGTTATAACATATAATCAATTTTACTCTTGGATGGTCTGACATTGACCACAATGTTTACACACATATGGATGTACAGAAATTCTGACCACAAAGTCTACACAGTTTTTTGGCTAACAGATGTTGTCTCCAGACTGCTGCACTATTATTTAAATGGGTTGCCAATTTTATGCATGTTGGTCCATTATTGTGATGTCATTCAATTCAGATCAATAAAGGAGGTCTATAATAAAGCTATTTGTTTTATTTATGCCAGCATTGTTCACTGGACTGCAGAACTTTTTAAGCAATCACTTAAAGCCACAATAGACTTGCAATGCCAATGCACAAGAACATGCATAGTCCACTTTACTAGTGCCTATTCTGAGTTGTGACATCAAAGGCAGTAGACATTTATATGTCTATTTCACATTTTTAAGAGTCCTCTAATGTACTATAATAAAGTATTAGCGATATGCAGAGCCGTTACTAGCCAATTTGACGCCCTAGGCGAAATCCCTATTGCCCCCCCCCCCTATGTAACAATCCCTAGTGGCTAAGACATTTGCACATAATTTACGCATAAATCACACATAAATTGTTGTTGTTTCCTGAAACATTGATTTAAAGTGTCAGTTATTGCATTATTATTTCAGTCAAACCCTTTGTTACCCCAAACTACATATACAAGCTTGATCAGTGGCATAAAAGTAACCATTGCAGCTACTTAATCCATTGCTACTCATTAAGGTGTGAACTTTCCCTTTAAATAACGTGACGCTCTGCCCTCTATGACACTGCTCCCATTAAGAGCTGTTGGAAGTGAATGAATTGATTCAGCATATCGACACCTCCGTAAGGATGCATTTAACTCGACAAAACGGTTTAATAAAGGATGTATTGATCTCGTGAATTAGCGAATTTTACTATACAAATATTTTTTTGTTGGATATTAAAGTTTATATGGGAATATTACATGACACGCTGATCATTTAACAATGCATTGGCGCAAAAAACGCACACCTTTTGGACAAATCTCGCAACATGATTTATCAAGTGCCACAAATACTGCCTAAACAAAATACTGATTTTGTGCACTTTATTTACTGTACCAATATTTTAAACTGGCCTTTGAACTTAGCTTTATTGCATGGCAAAAAAAGTCTTAAGCCTAATGGCATTGTTGAGCGCTCCAAATGCAAACTTTAAATGCAACAATCAGGCAGCAATTGACAGCACTCTGATCCAGTGGCATACAGGCATCGTCAGATTGACAGTACTCTAGCCCAATAATGGGGGATCCAGTGGGGGCGGCAGTCATATTTCAGGGTGACCGTGCCACTCTTTATCACAACCCTGCTAAAAGTGCCAGTACGTGCGCTCATTGGCGCCCCTTCAGCTGGTGGCGCCCTAGGCGACCGCCTAGCTCGCCTATGCCTAGAAACGGCCCTGGTGATATGGGTCAATAACATGGCGCTGACATTTTATCCTAATGATTTGTTAAAAAATACATTAAAACTACAATCCATGTTAAATACTAGAACTTGAATACATATCTTCTATTATAAGCATTTTGTTTTAATTTATGAATTAAAATGCATTTTCATATTTTTCTAGAGGCATGAAGTCAAAATTGTCTGGGAGCTACAGGTGCTATATCCTGATACGATAATCAAGACAAAAAAAGTATCATTAATAGAATAAAAGCCTTGAAAAGCAAATGTTATTAGGCAGTGTGAACCCTTGGGATTTACCCACCCCTAAAAGTCACATTACAAAGCAACTGGGATTAGTTGCTGCATGCTAGCTAGACAGGTCTTCCTGAATAAGTGGGAAGCAACATGAAAATTTAACCAGACTTTACTTGGCCTTCACATATTTCCTGTTGCTGGAAACTTGTTCAGGACATGAAAAATCTGGATACATTTTTTAGACATTTTTTTTGTTTATGCAGTGGTAGCTCATGAATAAAATGTCAGTCAATTTCACTTTTGGGAGTTAGAGAATGTCTTTGTTCTGTTTTCTTGTTTATTTAAGCATCTTTCCATCCTTTGTGATCCATCAGCTTCTCCAGTATTTCCATTGTTAGAAGCTAGTTTCGGACATGCTTGGGTACGGCGAGTTCTTGGTGTCTCTTTGATCTTCCATACACTTAAATATTCTTCTGAAGCTCCAAAACTGGTTAAATGTGAACGAGTAATTTTCTCTCCCATTCTCACCGTCTTTATTCTTTCTATTTTCTCTTCTTTCATCAGTGTCAGTCTGACAGGATGTTCTAGCTTTAATGTGTCAGTCCTTTCCAGAAGACCAAATAAAATATTTAAAGTTATTGTCCCAGTTTCAGGCACAGTTAAGGCCTCCTATTAGGGCCAAACGTGGGCAAGGTTGTTTGATCACGGCCCATTTGTGGTCACGGAGTCTTTTGCAGGAGTGAGCTCTATTCTGACGTGCGGGAATATAAATTGTGCCGCCAGGACGGTGTTGGCCGCCGTTAGTCAGGGCCTATTACAATCAGTCAATTGGATCAGCGCTTTCAACTTCTCAAAGACTGATGAGCCGACATCATTACCAGCTTTAAAAACTTCAGCTGCTGCCACTGCAGGCTGGTGTGACAGACTGCCAATTCTATTCTTTATTTCCTAAACAAATAAGCCGCAAACAGACCGGAAAGCACAATTCAATTTGATGGACAGCTTGGAACTTTGAACAATTGATAGCACAAAATGTTAGTCATTTATGTTGTGGATGTAGGAGGTGAAATGTGTCATTTCTGCACCCCTAATGTCATCAACAGAATTGCATTTCACGTAGCCAGACTTCTGACTTGCGGCATAAAGAAGGGTCCAAATATCAGATGATCCTGGCCAAGAACTGCCCGCTTAGAAAGACACCACCTGCCCTGATGATTTCTTAGGACGTGCCGTTTAGGGCAAAGTTTAAGGGATAGTTAAGGGACACCCAAAAATGATAATTTGCTGCTAATTTATTTACCCTCAGGCCATCCAATATGTAGGTGACTCTTTCCTTGAGAAAGACTTATCAAAGTACACAAAATTAATACCAGTGGCTCCTGACAATCTATATATAGAGAGGTCTCATAAAATAAAATGATTGGTCTGTGCAAGAAACTTAACATTATTTACAACATTATTACCTGTAATTCAGAGCCTCAGGCAAACGATTCGGAGTGATGTCTGATTTCAAACTAAATCATTGTTTTGAACTGGTTCTTTTTGGTGAAACAGTTGAACCAGTTTACCGACTCAGACTGAAGCGTCTGAAACAGTTCAAGGCACGAAGGCAGCACAGATCAAGTTAATCAAAAAATTATTTTCGTACACCTGACAGTTACTCGACTCGAACCAAAATACTGGTGTATCTGATCCTATGATGAATAAACTCAGCGCTCCAGTTCCTACAAGAGTCATTGAAATGAGGAAACAGTTCTAACTCGGACCGAAGGCCGCTGATCCGCTGATATGCGCATGTGTGAACCGAGAACATGAAAGAAGGGGTGAAATGAACGTTTTTATGGTTTCTCAACGTTTATGTAAAAAGGAGAGCTGATGAAAACAAGTATAGTCCCTGTTAGACAGGTAAAACATTCACGTTTTACATCATTATTGGGTGCTGTAATAATATAATTGCATGATTACGTAAACAAACTAGTGGATTGAACCAGTTGAAACGAACTGTGCGAAAGAGCCAATTTGTGGAAAAGAATCGTATTTCCGTGTTGAATACTGGTGTATCTGATCCTATGATGAATAAACTCAGCGCTCCAGTTCCTACAACAGTCATTGAAATGAGGAAACAGTTCTAACTCGGACCGAAGGCCGCTGATCCGCTGATATGCGCATGTGTGAACCGAGAACATGAAAGAAGGGGTGAAATGAACGTTTTTATGGTTTCTCAACGTTTATGTAAAAAGGAGAGCTGATGAAAACAAGTATAGTCCCTGTTAGACAGGTAAAACATTCACGTTTTACATCATTATTGGGTGCTGTAATAATATAATTGCATGATTACGTAAACAAACTAGTGGATTGAACCAGTTGAAACGAACTGTGCGAAAGAGCCAATTTGTGGAAAAGAATCGTATTTCCGTGTTGCATAAGGCTATGGATTACAGGTAATAATGTAGTAAATAATGCTCAGTTTCTTGCACAGACTGATTGTTTCTCTTCATAAGATCTCAATATATCGTCAGGGAGCCATGGTTATTAATTTTGTGATCTTTTATATACTTTTTTTGGCTCTCAAAGTGCCAGCAGCTGTTGGCTTGCATTTTATGAATCACAAAGGAGCATGGTTTCATCTAAAGATCTTCTTTATTGTTCTACTGAAGAAAAAGAGTCACCTACATCTTGGATGGCCTGATTTAACAGCAAATTTTAATTTTTTGAATGAACTATAACTTTAATCTGAAACAACTGAACAAAACTGATTGATGAGCTCAAAGTGGCGCAAGAGAACACTTGTAGAGAAAGCTGTAAAATGTGCATAGACTTTGTGATCAGAATTCTTTCAAAACTCATTTGTATTTCACAGACATAAAGCAGAATATACAGTTCTGTTTATGGACATCTACATGTTGAACTATGTGAAAACACACTAAAAACCTATTTATCAGCACAATATTTCACAATATAGGCACAAAACACTGGCACAAACCCCTTATTGTTTGAAATAAGACATCTGGAGTACTTGGTTCCACACAAAGTGACGGAATCCAGATGATTTAAGCAGTTTAAAACAACATTTGGGGATTGGGAATCAGTTCCATATAGATCAATTACCATTTGGAAGTAAATAGGGTCTTTCTCCTCATGCAAATTTGATTTCACCATGATCGGGTTTGTAATAATTCTCAAAGGGACACTTACAATAACCATTTTACAATTTATGGTAGCTGTTAAAAGAAATATTCAATATAATTACTCGCAGCACAGCAGAAACACTGTCAGTGTGACACGAGCATGCTGTTGTAGGTACGCTGATGCTTCTTTTAGCACTGTTTGACCACGGTGTGAACCAGGCCTTATGCATATTAAACAGAGACAGGAGGAACCGTTTTAAAATCCTAAAATTACACATAACCACTTTGACATTAAGCACATAAAATTACAGACATTTGTGTTTTGTGTTTATTTCCAGAGGTTTATACTGCACAGCAGGGTGTTTTGCAGTTTTCTGCGGTTTTGACAGAGCGAGACCAGTGCAGTGACAGCTGATAGATATGAATGAACACACAGATACCCCATTGTGCCGTGCTCTCTATTAGCCCTTCAGCAAATTGGATTCTTTATAGCCTCAGTAACAGACAGAGAGAGCTGGATCTGAATCTCAGCGTTATGATATGGTTTCCAATTCATTTTCATTACTTTACAGCCTGTGAGAATGTATACTGGCAAGCTATACTCCAGAAGAGAATGTTTGCCTCAACGTGTGAAATTAATTCTTCGGGGTAGCCAAGAATGTCTGTGGATTTGGTGAATTTTCATGCCATGAATAATTGTCCGTCTCTATAATTTGGTTATAAAAATAAAGACATAATTGTAAACCTCGGGTCGGGAAATGAAAGGATGGCTCACGCTATTTTTTTATATGGAGCCACTTGTGAATTAATAGTCAGAGAGCCTAGAGAAAAGAACTGTACATTTTTCAATGTGCATTATGAAATTACCAGCCACCCATCCAGTTCTACAGATATTTTCAGCAACCAGGGAAATACTAATTCAAACGTTGTGTAGTTGATACTATCTCCTGTAATACATGATGTGTTCTGACATGAGAGGAGTTTGATCAGAGCTGATAATCAGAGTACAAGACAAGACAAATCAAGCACAAACAAATGTGGAAAAATGTCCAGTTTTATCTTTTTCAAATAGATGAAATCTAGAGTGATATCTCTATGATGCACATCAGCGGGTGTCTGATTAGAGATCAAATAATCCGAGAAAAATATCATGTATTAGTGATGCTTGCTAAGGCTCAGAATTTCATTTAGACCATAGAAAATATTTATGGACTAATATCATAGAGACTTGAGGGTGGGTTCCTCTGCCTTGGGCTAGTAAGTAATAGCTTCATAATAACTACCCAGGACATCCTTGCAACTGCTTAGCAATACCCTGGTAACCACCCAGAACACCTTAGCAACAGTTTGGCAATAACCTAGCAACCAGCCCTAATATTTGACCCAGTAAATAAAAAACAACAGCCTAGAATCATGGTGGTAAGTTTTGCACAGACAAGCAATGTTCAAATTTCCCACAATTATTTATTATTATTTTAATAGTTATATTGGACAGAAAATGTAAATTATTAATTTAGGGCATCTTAATTGCATCTTAATTACACAACATTTATATATATTATATGCTTGCTTTCAGTTGTTGAAGCCCTAAGACTGGCAAGAGCGGCTTCCAAATCTTCTATACTTATTTTGCTGGATCTGTCTGCTGCTTTTGATACGGTGAACCACCAGATTCTCCTATCAACCCTACTGGAAAATGGCATCTCAGGAACCGCACGCCAGTGGTTTGAGTCTTACCTCTCAGATAGGTCCTTCAAGGTATCTTGGAGAGGTGAAGTGTCCAAGTCGCAACATTTAGATACTGGAGTGCCACAGGGGTCAGTACTTGGACCAATTATCTTCTCTGTCTACATGGCATCACTAGGCTCTGTCATTCAGAAACATGGCTTTTCATATCACTGCTATGCTGATGACACGCAACTCTACCTCTCATTCCATCCTGATGATCCGACGAAAGCTGCTCGCATCTCAGCATGCCTAACAGACATTTCTTGTTGGATGACGGACCATCACCTTCAACTCAACCTGGCTAAGACAGAACTGCTTGTGGTTTCAACAAACCCATCACTTTATCAAAATGTCACCATCCAGTTAGGCTCATCAACTATAACTCCTTCAAAAACAGCTAGAAACCTTGGAGCTGTGATTGATGATAAGCTGAATTTCTCAGACCACATTGCTAAAACTGCCCAGTCCTGCAGATTTGGAATTTAGTTAGTATATATATATATATAATGTATTTATTTATTATTCATTTATTTATTTTGCAGAGGGACATAGGAAAAAACTTTTCATTCTTATCTTTGTAATTTAATTTTTTTCTTCACTTTTATATAGTTTAATTTATGAGTACAGTTAAATACAATGTATGTCTTTATACTTCGAATTGCTTTAAAATGTGTTACATTTTAGATTATGGTTAGCTTCAATATAAATACAAAGGTATATATTGCACTTTCCTGATGTGTTGTTGATTTCAGCACACCACACTTGATGAATGAACAACCTCATCTCTATGCTTTTGAATTTCCTCACAAAGCTCATATGCATAAATACACAAATGGAAGTGGGGACGGCCTGCTTCCTCAGATGGAGCTATCAAATTAAATGCTATCAACTGTATTATCAGCTGTGTAATTACATTTGTGGGTAATTCATTTTCAAGGTGACAGTGTGGTACTATGTATAATTACAATTAGGAACAAGTTGCAGGCCGAGCGAAAATAGCTAATTAGCAGTATATCAAAGAAGCGTAAATTATGGAATCATCAAGCATCTTGGTTTAATAAGAACGCTGGACTAAACTGCCAAAAGTATGAGGTCAGTGTTCACTACACTACTTTAAAAACAATGAAGGATGCTTACTTTGTCTCGATGTCTCGATTTTTCCTCGATACAGGTTGTTCCTACGGTTTGCGTTCAAGGGTCGGGCATGGCAGTACAGGGTCCTCCCCTTCGGGCTGTCCCTGTCCTCCAGTGTCTTTACGAAGGTCGCAGAGGGTGCCCTTGCCCCGTTATGGGAAGTGGGCATCAGGATCCTCAACTACCTCGACAACTGGCTCATCATGGGCCAGTCACGAGAGCAGTTGTGCGATCACAAGGACCTGGTGCTCCGGCCGCTCAGCCAGTTGGGGCTTCGGGTCAACTGGGAAAAGAGCAAATTCTCCCCCTTGCAGAAGATCTCTTTTCTTGGAGTTAGACTAGGTGAGTATGACAGCGCGTCTCACCAACGAGCATGCCTAGTCAGGGCTGAACTGCCTGAGTTCCTTCAGAGGCAGGAATGTGGTATCTCTGAAACACTTTCAGAGGCTCCTGGGGCATATGGCATCCGCAGCCCAGTCACGCTCGGATTGCTTCATATGAGACCACTTCAGCACTGGTTACACTCCCGAGTCCCGAGATGGGCATGGCGTCGCGGTACACTTCGTGTGACCAACACACCGGAGTGTCACCGCCTATTCAGCCCCTGGACAGACTTTGCCTTTCTACGGGCTGGGGTGTCCTTAGAGCAAGTGTCCCGGCATGTCCTTCTCACGACGGATGCTTCCAGTACGGGTTGGGGCGCTACATGCACTTGATTGGCTTTATGACTCTCTCTCCTCTCCACCTGTAGCTACTGTGTGGTGAGCGCACTGGCGCCGCTGTCCTGTGGCTGCCGTCGCATCATCCAAGTGGATGCTGCACACTGGTGGTGGTTGAGGAGAGACCCCCCATATGATTGTAAAGCGCTTTGGGTGTACAACAATACACAATAAAGCGCTATATAAATGCATCATTCATTCATTCATTCATGCAAGGAGCAGGCAGCCTCGGGGCTCTGGACAGGGCCTCGACTGCTTTGGCACATCAACTGCCTAGAGTTGTTGGCTGTGCATCTGGCTTTGCTGCAGTTACGGCCATTACTGAAAGACAAGCACGTGTTGGTCCACATGGACAACACTGTGGCTGTCTCGTACATCAACCGGCAGGATGGTCTACGATCTCATCGAATGTCACACCTCGCCCGTCATCTCCTCCTTTGCAGTCAGACCCTTCCCTTTCTGCTGACCTCTGTAGTAGACAAAGAGCTGCTCAGAGCTTCTTATGCGCAACACTCTTACGGGACACAGGAACGCCAAGGCTGCCTCCTCCGAGGGCAGCTCAAGTCGCTGTGTGCCGTCCACATTCCGGGGGAGCACAATCGTGCAGCCGACGCGCTCTCACGACAGCTCACGTTCCCCGGAGAATGGCGATTCATCCCGAGAAAATCTGGCTGATCTGGAGTCGATTCAGAGAACCCAGGTAGACCTGTTTGCTTCCCACGAGTCCTCCCACTGCCAGCTGTATTTCTCCCTGACCGAGGCCCCCCTCGGCACGGATGCATTGGCACACATGCAAGTATGCATTTCCCCCCATGAGCATTCTCTCACAGACACTGTGCAATGTCAGGGAGAACGAGGAACAGGTCTTACTGGTTGCGTCTTACTGGCCCACCCAGACCTGGTTTTCGGAACTCATGGTCCTCACAGGAGCAGGCAGCCTCGGGGCTCTGGACAGGGCCTCGACTGCTTTGGCACATCAACTGCCTAGAGTTGTTGGCTGTGCATCTGGCTTTGCTGCAGTTACGGCCATTACTGAAAGACAAGCACGTGTTGGTCCACATGGACAACACTGTGGCTGTCTCGTACATCAACCGGCAGGATGGTCTACGATCTCATCGAATGTCACACCTCGCCCGTCATCTCCTCCTTTGCAGTCAGACCCTTCCCTTTCTGCTGACCTCTGTAGTAGACAAAGAGCTGCTCAGAGCTTCTTATGCGCAACACTCTTACGGGACACAGGAACGCCAAGGCTGCCTCCTCCGAGGGCAGCTCAAGTCGCTGTGTGCCGTCCACATTCCGGGGGAGCACAATCGTGCAGCCGACGCGCTCTCACGACAGCTCACGTTCCCCGGAGAATGGCGATTCATCCCGAGAAAATCTGGCTCTGTGTGCCGTCCACATTCCGGGGGAACACAATCGTGCAGCCGACGCGCTCTCACGACAGCTCACGTTCCCCGGAGAATGGCGATTCATCCCGAGAAAATCTGGCTGATCTGGAGTCGATTCAGAGAACCCAGGTAGACCTGTTTGCTTCCCACGAGTCCTCCCACTGCCAGCTGTATTTCTCCCTGACCGAGGCCCCCCTCGGCACGGATGCATTGGCACACATGCAAGTATGCATTTCCCCCCATGAGCATTCTCGCACAGACACTGTGCAATGTCAGGGAGAACGAGGAACAGGTCTTACTGGTTGCGCCTTACTGGCCCACCCAGACCTGGTTTTCGGAACTCATGGTCCTCACTACATCCCCTCCCTGGCGCATCCCTCTGAGGAAGGACCTCCTTTCTCAGGGGCTTGGCACCATATGGCACCCGCATTCAGATCTCTGGGACATCCATGTGTGGCTCCTGGATGGGACGCGGCAGACTTAAGTGATCTGCCACCGGCGGTGGTAAACACGATCAATCAGGCTAGAGCTCCCTCAATGAGGCAAGCCTATGCTCTGAAGTGGAGTCTGTTCGTGAACTGGTGTCCTTCTCACCGAGAAGACCCCGAAGATGCACAATTGGAGTAGTGCTTTCTTTCCTACAAGAAAGGTTGGAGTGTAGGTTGTCACCCTCCACATTGAAAGTGTATGTGGCTGCTATCACAGCACATCACGATGTAGTGGACGGCCAATCCCTGGGAAAGCACGATCTCATCGTCAGGTTCCTGAGGGGTGCCAGAAGGTTAAATCCTCCTAGGCCACCCCATGTGCCCTCCTAAGATCTCTCTACTGTTCTGGCCGGCCTTCAGAGGGATCCCTGTGAGCTGCTGGACTCAGTTGAGCTTTAGTTCCTGTTTGCTAAGACAGCGCTCCTGACTGCGCTCACTTCCATCAAGAGGGTCGGGGACCTCCAAGCATTTTCGGTGAGCGAAGAGTGCCTTGTGTTCGGGCCGGCCTACTCTCACGTTGTCCTGAGACCACGGCCTGGATACGTGCTCAAGGTTCCCACCATGCCCTTTCGCGATCAGGTGGTGAACCTACAAGCACTGCCCTCGGAGGAGGCAGCCTTGGCGTTCCTGTGTCCCGTAAGAGTGTTGCGCATAAGAAGCTCTGAGCAGCTCTTTGTCTACTACAGAGGTCAGCAGAAAGGGAAGGCTATCTCCAAGCAAAGGTTGGCCCACTGGATAGTGAATGCCATCGCCTTGGCCCACCAATCCCAAGGCGAGCCGTGCCCCCTGGGGGTGAGGGCTCACTCCACACGGACTGTTGCCTCCTCCTACGCGCTGGCACACGGCACCTCTCTGGCTCAGGTATGCAAAATCCACAGGCCAAAATTCATTGGTGTTTTCTCTGAAAGTCAGAGCGGATTGGGCTCTCAAGTAAACACCCTATGTCGTCACGACATAACGTCTCCGGTCCCTCCATCAGGGAACGAGGTTTACGTACGTAACCGAGGCGTTTTTACAGTAAAATTCCATTTCTTAAAATTAAATAAACTCAAAGGATCCATTTTCAGACAATAGGGATGTAACTATGCAACCAACCAGTTGAAAATCAATAAAAATGTGACGATTCAGGTCAGCTGAAAAATTAATGAATCGCAATACATTTCGGAGTGGGGGTTTATATGAATGTATCTCTGAGGAGAACTGACTGTCTTCAGACAAGTTTAGATGGCATTTTATTTTATTTGTATAATGCATATTAAAGTAGTACTTATAAGTGCAGCGCAGCATTGCTGTTGTTACATCGCCATCTGCTGTCAGAAAGTGAATTTGCATTTTTACTCTGCATTTTTAAACTAAAGTCAGACCATCTGTTTCGCTAAATGTTTCGAAATTATACAGTCTAATTTAAATCAAAATCTTTGCTTTGATCATGATAAAAATGCAGTGGTTGCCTCATTTTAAATGGAAAGAGATTTATTTTATTGTATTATTATTTGATTTGTGATTGGTTTTACAATTTCAGTTTAATTTTAATATTTGACATATTTCAATTTCACAAAGAAATGTGCAGCATTTTGTCTGAGAAATAACAAAAGGACTCAGTTGAGTGAATTGTTACTTCCCTAACAGACAACCTTTTGAAAATGTAATCATTATATACAAAAAAGGACTCCTGTTCATTTAAAATTTTAAATCTCATTTTGTTAAAAAAAATAAATTGTGAGAAAATCGGATAGTGGATTGTATCACATTGTGAGTTGAGTGAATTGTTACTTCCCTAACAGACAACCTTTTGAAAATGTAATCATTATATACAATGTTTTGTTCTTGTTGAGACATTGAAGAAAACATTTTCTTTTGCCACTGACATTTTCTAAGAATATTTCCTGCAGGAACAGACTTGAATGAAGGGAAACCTCTCAGCACTTAAGAAGACCCAATCTAGTATAAATGTGAGAAAATTCTGAAAAAAGAGTGTCCTTGTGGAAATAATATAATGTATGTTCTGAAATTATTTCTGTTTTTATACCCTTTTCACCTCAATTGATGTACAAACTGATCAGCCACAACATTAAAACCACAGAGAGGTGAAGTGAATATCACTGATTATATGGCACCTTGGTTACACCTGTCAAGGAGTGGGATATATTAGGCAGCAAGTGAACAGTCAGTTCTTGAAATTCATGTGCTGGAAGCAGGAACAATAAGCAAGCAAAAAGGTATGAGTGACTTTGACAACTGGGTCAAAGCATCTCCAAAAGGGCAAGTCCCGGCATACAGTGGTCAGTACTTGCAGAATTTGTGCAACTTGTGAACTGGCATCAGGGTCATGGGCATCCAAGGCTCATTGATGTAGGTAGGGAGCAAAGGCTAGAATGTCTGGTCCGATCACACAGATGAGCTATTGTAGCTGACGTGCACTGCAGTTTGCATAGCCTCAAACTGGCCAGAGAATCTAAAGTGGCTACAATGAGCACATGAGCATCAGAACTGGACCACAGAGCAAAAGAAGGAGGTTCCCTGGTCTGATCAATCACGTTTTCTTTTAGATCAGGTGGATGAGCTTTTCCTGGGGAAGAGATGGTAGCAGGATGCACTATGGGAAGAAGGCAGGCCAGCGTAGTCAGTGTTATGCCTCTGCTGGGAAACCTTGGGTCCTGCATTCATGTGGATGTTACATTGACACGTACCACCTTACAACTGTTGCAGACCTTGTAAACCCCTTCATGGCAATTGTGTTCCCTGATGGCAGTGGCCTCTTTCAGCAGGATAATGCACCTACCACACATCATTCAGGAATGGTTTGAGGAACATGAAAAAGGTTCAAGGTGTTGTTTTGTCCTCCAAATTCCCCATATCTCAATCCGGTTGAGCATCTATGGGATGTGCTGGACCAACACATCTAATCCATAGAGGCTTCACTTTACAACTTGGAGGACTTAAAAGGATCTGCTGCTAATGAATTGGTGCCAGAGACCACAGGACACAGACAGAGGTGCCAGTTCTCAGACAGTTCATGCCTCACCGCATTAGAGCTTTTTGGCCTACAGTGATATTAGGCATATGGTTTGGGCCTACATGATATTAGGCATATGGTTTTAATGTTGTGGCTGACATTAGGTCTTAAAGTAATAGCAGCCTTATATACTTGTCATTAACTCTTTCCCCACCAAACATGGAATTTTACGTTATTCATGAGACAACTCTTCCCTGCCAAACACAGACTTTTCCGGGTTTCTGTGTTTTCACAGTTATACACTCGGGGGTGCTATTAGGCATTTCCTGAATGAGTCTTGAATGTGCCGATCAAAAACACAGACCAGGTAGACTCAGAAACGAGCAATATGTAAGCAGATGCATATGAAAAATAATGCGGTCATCAACACTAACCGCATTTAAATGAAAACTGCCTAATGTTTGTAACGGCCAAAACTATGTTTTTGCATGCATCACATTATAGTGCGGTGTGCCCTTTAAGAGACTGATCACTTAACTTATAACGCGCTATGTGGTGATGACGTAGAAGGACTACGTGACTGTGTAATGAGAACCACTATGGATGATAAGTTCGCTCTGCCTTTTTGTTATTACTTTGTCTTTACTTTTATTTGTAACGCCAAGAAAGAGTTAATCTCTAATGTATGAGAGGAGCGCGTTGCCGTGTACCAGCCATTAAATGTGTGGGACCCCAACTCTTCGTTTTCCATCTCTTTCATTTCATGGGTTTAACGAGTTATCCGAGTCAAAGCGTTACATGTTACAGAGTGAAATGTCAATCCAGGAAGTGGTAAAGGCCTGTGCAAGGTTTGGGAGTGCTGATGAAAGCCATCTACTGCATCTTTGCTTTGATAATATTACTGAATATGATCCAGATGTAGTATTTGATAAAAATGCGATTTTCTCAGCTTTTTGCGCATAATGTTGCTTTTTTTTATGAAACCTACCTACATTCAAGTGTTGATTAAAAAAAACAATGCTTGAAGCTAAAAGAAAACAGATTTTTATTAGAAAGTAGAGGGTCTGATCTTTATTTTGATGTATTGCATGTTCAGATATTCATACAACAAAATATTCTGGGGGCCATGAAATTTTAGTGAAAATCATCAAAAACGCTGGTGGTGGCCGGCAGCATTTTAAAAATACCGCTGGTCGGTAAAGAGTTAATAGTAATCAAACAACAAATGGCAAAATTATTGCTCATGACTTAATAATTTTTGTAGATTTAATAAAAAGCCATGTGTATTTCATTTATACAGTACTGCATTTTATATTTTTGATTATTCACTTTCTGTAGTATTTCCTACCTGAACATTGTTGGACAGATTTACCTGACAAAAATGAGAGCATTTGCATTGTATGCAAAAAATAGAATCTTTGTTCTATTGTTCTATTTACACATCTTCAGTAAGCTTGAGACTCTTGAGAACTTTTTACTTATATAGGGCCTATTAGTTTTTACTGGTCAGTATCTAGCAAAATAGTCATGAAAATAAAAACAACAACAACAACAATTCATTCATTATATTTACTCTTAATAGGAAAACAACATTGTTGTTTAACATAATTACAATATACTGTATATATATATAT
>NW_015505695.1:525200-530887 GCF_001515645.1 Sinocyclocheilus grahami
GGACGGTAATTGTTTCTCATATGGACGTCTGTAAAAATAAATTTACATATCACCTGAGTGATAAAACTCATGGATTCGGATGGCGATTTATTCACAGTGAAGGAGCGAGTTTCTTCTCTTTCTGCTCCCAGACGCTGTGGTGGAGCAGTTATGAAGTATTATTCTTTTAAATACTTTTCAACATTTCAGAAATAAATATGTATGCAAATTACACTGAAGTACAACATTACCTTACGGTGTTCGGGAGTGCTCAAAAAGGGTTTAAACACTGAATTTTGAATCGATTTCTTCTCGTAAACTCAGAGATGTGGATTCTTATCTTGCTCGGGAGCTGCGAGAGGAAATGACAGATTGAAGGATTCAGTGGGCGTCTGGTTGTCGCTCGAGTGTCCTGTGTGTAGTTAACACATGCCCACCGTCGCTCCTCACAGAACACCAAATGCCAAACGATTCACTGCTCAAAATGTCCAATAACAACCTGCAAGAAATGTGTCCAAATACGCTCATTTTTATTTCCTAATTACACACTAATTTTGTTTTATTTGCTTCACTTAACTTTCTGTAAGACCATTAAAAATATAATATACTCTTTGTTTAATGTAATGCACTGATATATAAAATAATTTTATATATATATTTTTCACATTTTACTTGTCAGTTTTACTTTTTGCTATTGTCTGGGTCACATCAACAAGTACCAGTAAACAAACAAGCACCAGCCTGTCCCACAACAACCCCCGAACCTCCCTGCAAAAAAAGAAGAAGAAAAAAAAAATCCCATGAAGGGATGGTAGGGAAAATCCTCCTGTAGCAATGAACAATTAAAATCTTATTCCTGGGTTGAGAAAATACATTTAATGAATGTAGAGCTCTGCAACAACAGATGGTCTTCTTATACAAAATACAAAGATAGATTCCTTGTTTGAAGACTGCCTGATCAAATGCCAGTGGTTATCAATTAGGAGCAGAGTGATGGTTAGTGAGCGGGAACATAAAACACTGTGTCTCCCCCTCCACATACACCCTCTCTACCTTTACACACACACGTTCACAAACACTGTCGTCAAATCGTATAGTTTATAATGCTATCTTGCATGTGAGAGTAAATGCAAAATTATCCTGCTTGCAATTTGCAAGGTTTTATTATACAACCTTTCTTGAGTGTGCGAGACACTGGTCTCCACTTCAACCGGGTCACCAAATCGCAGGGAAGAGAAATTAAACACACTGTTGCCACTGCATGCTTTTCATATAAGAAAAAAAAAAAAAATATATATATATATATATAAAGCCTGACTAAAGCTAAAGCGGGACTAAAGCCCGATTCGGACGGTAATTGTTTCTCATATGGACGTCTGTAAAAATAAATTTACATATCACCTGAGTGATAAAACTCATGGATTCGGATGGCGATTTATTCACAGTGAAGGAGCGAGTTTCTTCTCTTTCTGCTCCCAGACGCTGTGGTGGAGCAGTTATGAAGTATTATTCTTTTAAATACTTTTCAACATTTCAGAAATAAATATGTATGCAAATTACACTGAAGTACAACATTACCTTACGGTGTTCGGGAGTGCTCAAAAAGGGTTTAAACACTGAATTTTGAATCGATTTCTTCTCGTAAACTCAGAGATGTGGATTCAGACGGCAATTAAATTACCACACAACCTTGGTGTTTGTCAAAAAGCAGTAGGTAATTCGGCCCGGGATTTTTTAGGGGGGTGGTGTTAGAAAAACACTGACATCACCAACTACCCCCTGTAAATGGTGAAAATCACTTACTTCCCCCTGAGAAACAATTACCGTCCGAATAGGGCATAAGTCACCATTTCAGTCTTAAAGGCTGTGTCATACCATACAGAATGTTATATATAATAATAATAATAATAATTATACCTTGCATAGGCTAAATAAGCAATCCATTTCATAAATCATCCTTAGGCAAAGAAAGAACATCTTCAATTTGCAGAGTGCTATGATTTTTCTTTCTACCTTGAAGCTTGGTGATATCTTCTAAGAGTGTCTGTGATGTAATACATCAATCTGCATTATTATTTTATCTGCGCTAGCACGGAACATTAACACACACAAATCTGCGGTGTTTAGTTAGCAATGTCAAAGGGGTGGCTTTGATCAAGAGACGACTTTGAGATGCACAATTCTTGAAAGTTACCTTGGATGAGACACATTATTCCCTACGAACACAAATCTCTTGACTTTGGGTCTCCACAAACATTGCCTTTGTATGTTCTGCCTCCCATTTATCTAGAGGTAAGACAACAAAAAGCTCCTCCTGTCTTCAAACTTTCATCTGCAGAACTTCAAAGAGACTCGTACCTGAGACACGGAAGAGGTAGACTGATCATCAAAGTGTAGAGTACGCCTCTTGTGTGTGTACTTGGTTATCTGATCTGAAGAATCCTTGTTACTGCCATGAGGCCCTGTCATCAATAGAAATAAGAAGTCAGGTGTCACTAGTGGGGAAGTTGTGGCCTAATGGTTAGAGAGTCGAACTCGTAACCCAAAGGGTCTCGTACAAGCAGGGATTGTAGGTGGGGGAGTGAATGGACAGCGCTCTCTCCCGCCTTCAATACCACGACTGAGATGCCCTTGAGCAAGGCACCGAACCCCCAACTGCTCCCCGGGCACCGCAGCAAAAAATGGCTGCCCACTGCTCCGGGTGTGTGTTCACTGCTGTGTTTGTGCACTTTGGATGGGATAAATGCAGAGCACTAATTCTGAGTATGGGTCACCATATTTGGCCACATGTCACTTTCACTTCACTAATCTCAGCGACCTCATTGGTTTTGAATTATTGATTGTAAACCTCAGATAACCTCAGTATTGCATCCATATCACTACATTTGTTCATATGTTGTGAGCTTTAGACTTACTTGACAGCTAGCTTAAGTTTCTTAAAATTACCTAGAAAAAAAACTGATATGGCAGCTAGAATGGAATATACAAAAGTACTTAATGTTTCCTCTATTCATGTACAACGATATTTACAAAGCACAGGTTCAAAATAATGTTAATGTTACAGTACATTTAGCTATGCGTTTTGATACGCTTGTGAATATAAATTGTCTTTACCTGCAGTACAGTCGTTCACATAAGCTCAGTGAGCTGCTTCGTCGTGATAAAAGACGTTTGCAAGTTTTATTTCCTACAGTGTATTGTAGGTAAGTTACCTCATCCGGCGCTCTTTTTGTTTTCTGTCTTATAAAGTATCCTGTTTGTAGCGAATCAGCTCATGACAGGAAATATGAATAATTAACCATAACTAGTTATAATTAACTATTCATATTTTAGATCCGCTGTAGATATTTAGCTGACCTCTCAGGGTCAACTGTCTTGTCAATTCTAAGAACGTTAATTTCCTGGTTAAGGGAAATAACTTTCTTACTGTACAATTCTACAAAAGCTTGTAGCGTAAATCTGCATGATTAGTGACTCCGGTTATGAGCAAACAATGAACACGTCAAGTGTGATACAAGTAAGGTTTTATTAACTACATAAACACATAAACTGGTCTAACATACACATACACACACACACACACACACACATACAGTTGGTATAGGAAAGGGTTAAAGTTTAACTCAGCACAGAAAGAGGCATAAAGAATGAATTTTATGAAACACTTTGCATATTCAACAGATCTAAAACCTGAGGGAAAACGTCAGATTCTTAGCTCAAACACACCTTGTAAAAAGGTGTAACTGATACTTAATGCATCAATTAAATCGACTAAGTTTGATACTTGCGAGTCTGTCTCAAAAAGATTCCTGATGCAATCTTAAGGCCCAAGATCTTGCTGAAATTAGTTGATGAAAAGAACCAGTTTGAGTCAGAGTCTTTGGTGAATGGAAAGTCGAGGCCGAAAGGCCTGGCACAAGCTTTGGTATCCTGAAGCGTTCTCTCACATTTTCTTAGCTTCTGACCGAACCACCGACTGGGAACCTTGGTGTTTGTCAAAAAGCAGTAGGTAATTCGGCCCGGGATTTTTTAGGGGGGTGGTGTTAGAAAAACACTGACATCACCAACTACCCCCTGTAAATGGTGAAAATCACTTACTTCCCCCTGAGAAACAATTACCGTCCGAATAGGGCATAAGTCACCATTTCAGTCTTAAAGGCTGTGTCATACCATACAGAATGTTATATATAATAATAATAATAATAATTATACCTTGCATAGGCTAAATAAGCAATCCATTTCATAAATCATCCTTAGGCAAAGAAAGAACATCTTCAATTTGCAGAGTGCTATGATTTTTCTTTCTACCTTGAAGCTTGGTGATATCTTCTAAGAGTGTCTGTGATGTAATACATCAATCTGCATTATTATTTTATCTGCGCTAGCACGGAACATTAACACACACAAATCTGCGGTGTTTAGTTAGCAATGTCAAAGGGGTGGCTTTGATCAAGAGACGACTTTGAGATGCACAATTCTTGAAAGTTACCTTGGATGAGACACATTATTCCCTACGAACACAAATCTCTTGACTTTGGGTCTCCACAAACATTGCCTTTGTATGTTCTGCCTCCCATTTATCTAGAGGTAAGACAACAAAAAGCTCCTCCTGTCTTCAAACTTTCATCTGCAGAACTTCAAAGAGACTCGTACCTGAGACACGGAAGAGGTAGACTGATCATCAAAGTGTAGAGTACGCCTCTTGTGTGTGTACTTGGTTATCTGATCTGAAGAATCCTTGTTACTGCCATGAGGCCCTGTCATCAATAGAAATAAGAAGTCAGGTGTCACTAGTGGGGAAGTTGTGGCCTAATGGTTAGAGAGTCGAACTCGTAACCCAAAGGGTCTCGTACAAGCAGGGATTGTAGGTGGGGGGAGTGAATGGACAGCGCTCTCTCCCACCTTCAATACCACGACTGAGATGCCCTTGGGCAAGGCACCGAACCCCCAACTGCTCCCCGGGCACCGCAGCAAAAAATGGCTGCCCACTGCTCTGGGTGTGTGTTCACTGCTGTGTTTGTGCACTTTGGATGGGATAAATGCAGAGCACTAATTCTGAGTATGGGTCACCATATTTGGCCACATGTCACTTTCACTTCACTAATCTCAGCGACCTCATTGGTTTTGAATTATTGATTGTAAACCTCAGATAACCTCAGTATTGCATCCATATCACTACATTTGTTCATATGTTGTGAGCTTTAGACTTACTTGACAGCTAGCTTAAGTTTCTTAAAATTACCTAGAAAAAAAACTGATATGGCAGCTAAAATGGAATATACAAAAGTACTTAATGCTTCCTCTATTCATGTACAATGATATTTACAAAGCACAGGTTCAAAATAATGTTAATGTTACAGTACATTTAGCTATGCGTTTTGGTACGCTTGTGAATATCGCTTGTGAATATAAATTGTCTTTACCTGCAGTACAGTCGTTCACATAAGCTCAGTGAGCTGCTTCGTCATGATAAAAGACGTTTGCAAGTTTTATTTCCTACAGTGTATTGTACATCCGGCGCTCTTTTTGTTTTCTGTCTTATAAAGTATCCTGTTTGTAGCGAATCAGCTCATGACAGGAAATATGAATAATTAACCATAACTAGTTATAATTAACTATTCATATTTTAGATCCGCTGTAGATATTTAGCTGACCTCTCAGGGTCAACTGTCTTGTCAATTCTAAGAACGTTAATTTCCTGGTTAAGG
>NW_015505695.1:530971-532483 GCF_001515645.1 Sinocyclocheilus grahami
GGGGACAAAGAGTGGGTTATCCTACTCACATTCCTGGGGGGGTCATAAAACCAGTGATATCATGATTAGTTGTCATGGTGACCAAGGGGGCCTGGTGTTCAGCAGAAATCCTGGCATCCAGTTTATTGAGTGAGGGGACTGTGACGATTTGTTAATCTAATGAATAATTTATTTGTTAAATCAAATAAAAATGAGTGTGTCAGATTGGTCGAGACGCTACATGTTACTATTTTGATGTGAGCAACTGCAAACGATTCAGCGCCTCAGTGAACTGTCTGAAAGAATCAAACCAAATCGTGGCCGATTTCTAAACGTTTTGCACACCAGTTTTGAACGATTAACCGATTCAAAAGACTGAATCATTCGCGAATCTGGTCTCTCTAGTTCTGATTCTAAACTGCTGATATTAAACACACAACACATGACTGCTGAAATTATATGAGGAGAAATATGTTTTTCAGATCGGTATACGTTAACTTCCCTTGTCAGAAAATGATTTATCAGTGATATTAAATAGGGCACACAGTGCGCATGTACTGTAGGCTACACAAATAACAAAATGTAGGCTACTGATTATGAAATGTAATCTCCGATCATTTGCCAATGCAACACTTGACAATACAGTAAACAGAACAAATCAAGAATAGAATCAATTATATAGACTCTAACTATTATAAATAATGTTACATGAATGGAGAGTCACATCTAACTTTAACTCAGCTTACCTATATGGCCAATGTCTGCAGTTCTATCACTAATTTGTACTCCATTGATAGGCCTATTTTAGCAAGTTATTTCTCAACATTTAAATTTTTCTTTAGATGGTGTCCAGGGTGCGTTCAGAAAGTCAAGTCAAGTCAAGTCACCTTTATTTATATAGCGCTTTTAACAATACAGATTGTGTCAAAGCAACTGAACAGCATTAATTAGGAAAACAGTGTGTCAATAATGCAAAATGACAATAGTAAACACTAATTTTTCAGTTAAAGACAGTTCATCATTGAATTCAGTGATGTCATCATCCAGCTCAGTTCAGTTGAAATAGTATCTGTGCAATCATTTGCAATCAAGTCAACGATATCGCTTGAAATTAAGCAGACTGAAGCTTGTGTAAATCCTAGCCGTGGCAAAAAACAGAGAAACAAATAGAAACATAATTAGCGTAGCTGCTGTTCCAACCAAGCAAAATTGATTTGTTTAATCCAAACTAAATAATAATAATGTGCATTTGATCAGATATAATTGCAGTGAAAGATTATGAGATGCATTATTTGAATGTTTGGCCAAAGAGATGTGTCTTTAATCTAGATTTAAACAGAGAGAGTGTGTCTGAACCCCGAACGGTATCAGGAAGGCTATTACAGAGTTTGGGAGCCAAATGCGAAAAAGCTCTACCTCCTTTACTGGACTTTGCTATCCTAGGTAATACCAAAAGTCCAGAGTTGTGTGACCTTAGGGAACATGATGGATTGTAGCGTGGTAGAAGACTAGTTAGGTACGCAGGAGCTAACC
>NW_015505695.1:533790-547849 GCF_001515645.1 Sinocyclocheilus grahami
CCAAACTAAATAATAATAATGTGCATTTGATCAGATATAATTGCAGTGAAAGATTATGAGATGCATTATTTGAATGTTTGGCCAAAGAGATGTGTCTTTAATCTAGATTTAAACAGAGAGAGTGTGTCTGAACCCCGAACGGTATCAGGAAGGCTATTACAGAGTTTGGGAGCCAAATGCGAAAAAGCTCTACCTCCTTTACTGGACTTTGCTATCCTAGGTAATACCAAAAGTCCAGAGTTGTGTGACCTTAGGGAACATGATGGATTGTAGCGTGGTAGAAGACTAGTTAGGTACGCAGTCACGTACAAAGGTCATATTCACAAATTGACCGCACAGGAATGCCACTGCACAGGAATGCCACTGCAAAGACGCAGGCCTAATCAAGAGAGGGAAATTCAGAGTTTCGAGTAGAGTTCGAGTTCACCTAGAAACGTAAATGGAATAGTTTGATTTATTTTCATATATTACATTTTGGACCAACATGAAAAACATTTTAATTTGTAGGTTTAATTGTTTCATAGGTAGAAAATGTATTGAATAGTAGATACAGTAACTTTGTGATTGCCTTCAGGGTAGGGCATGACAATTTAACAGCAATTAAAGTAACAGCAATAAATAAGAGATTTCTGTCATACGGATAGCTAATTAATGGGGTGATGGATGTCACGCTGTGTTGTCAAAGTAACATTTCGAGTGAAGATAAAGAGAACATAATTACAGTGTCTTTCATTTGGTCTCTTCGCCAAGTGTGTTCCAAACAGTCACATTATGAGGCAATTACTCCCTCCAGAATTCTAGAGCTCTGCCCCTCTGAAGTAAACAGGGCATAGGAATGCTCATGTCTTATTGGAATTAAACCTTTATTTAGCCTCATTTGTTTTTTTTGGTCGCAGTTTGGGCAGAAGCAAACAACCTTGCATCATTTTAATATACATTCTGAACCTTTATCCTGTCAGCTTCCTCTGACATTCATACAGTAAGGAAAACTATCTTTAAAAACATTTTGTACTCAACCATTCATCACTTTCATGAATAGTTTTCTTTTCACAATTGTTTAACCTTCTACATTTTGACAGGGCATTAAATAGTGTATATTTATATAGTATGTGGCAGAATATTTAATTGTTCTTCTTTATTTCAAATGAGTATCTAGAGGAACATGTTCCAGTTTTATTTATTTATTTATTGTTTGTTTGTTCTGTTCAAATTTACAGAATTTGGCTTTCAAAAATAAACTTATTCTAAGAAAACATCCGCTTCAGTAAAAAGGTGTGACAACTAGCTCCAATCTTACTTATATTTTCTAAAATTCAGCAGAAAATCCATGACTCATGACTCATCACTCACAAATTCATGTCTGTGAATTGATACTATCAGGAACACTATAAAAGCAGCTTTCCTGCAACCATTGGATATTTCTGGTTGAGAGCACAGCATGTGACCTTTGTAGCAGCACAGACATCTGCATTGATGTTTTTTACTCCATATGTTGAGATCATTAATCAAGTGCTGAATGATGCTGTATATTATGAACATGAAATGATGCATATCGCATTAAATGTCATTTAAATTCATATTTTTCTGCTGACATGCTCTTAGGTACAGGTCATTAATCTAGTGACTATTGCAGGTCATTAGTTATCAGACCGCAAATTTAACAAGGCATCCTGTTTTGCTGAAAATCACAGGTTTCTCAGCTTAACCGTATCATTCATATTACTATCAGCCATATGGCTTCAGGTTTTGCCTAGTGCAGAAAAACACACACATTAAATTTCTTCTCACAGAGGTAATATCTGTGCGCTTCGCTTAAGGGGAGAATTATGGAAAGTGTTTGCTATAGAGTCTTGTTTAATATTATATAAATAACCTACAATATTAATATCACTTCAGGTGATTTCAAATCTTTTTTCTGTCAGACATATATGAGATCTGGTGTTATTCAAATAAACCACTCTATTTAGCTATATTTCATCTATATTTTGTTTTCAGTATTGTAAAGGTGGTTGAAGCCATTCTTTCTCATTCTTTTCTAACATCCTTTTCTCTGGTGACATCTTAAGAGGTAGTTTACAAAGGTGCTGCAATAGATTTTCTAATGTAACTGTCAGCTACCCATTTATCAAACTGCAAAAATACAAACTTCACAAAAAAATAATAATGATTATAGGTGTATTCACAAAAATAAATAATTAAGTATAATAAAATGTAGTCTCAGCAGTTCAGGTGGCGGTTGGCAGCTCATTTCATCAGAGAGGAGGAGAGAGGATGAAGGTTTTGGAAATTTACTTTTTACCTTGTTGTGAAGTTAAAACAAGGCATCACTCATTCAGTGATCTTAGCTAGCGGGATGGAGCATATGCTTGTAGGAGTTGTAGTGAACTGAGGTAGAGAGGTGCTGTAAATTGAATAGGCTTATACATGTATATACTGTATATATTATACATGAACTATTCAAAGGTATGAAATATTCACAATGTTGTAAAACATGCACTTGCATTTTTGTATGATGTATAATATTTTATAGTTGTTGCATTGATTGCAGAACACATACTTGCATGGAGTACCACAAGTACCAGTATTAGGTCCAATTGCTTTTCAAGTCTTTGAATATCTGAAAACCCCGCTGGTGGTATTTGATCAAGGTCTGCCTTGCATCCAGATCGCAGCATGTTTCCTTTGATCCACAGCAGTCTGTGCCCTCTATTATTCTTTTAATGGCACTTGTTTCTGTTTTTACTCTATAATGATTTTAGACTCGGTCCACAGGCTGCCTACAGTTCTTTCACTGACCGTTTAATGCATACTGTGCACAAAAATGGCAGGAGTTGATTGGAATCACCAGTGATAATCTGATTGCTGCACAACTTCCTAAAGTCAGAGTGTTTGCAAAGTGCTACAGCAAGTGCTTTAGAGGAGTTTGAGAAGTTTGGAAGAGTTGTAGCATCAGATGATTGTACGTATAGCTTTACTGCACTGTCCTTTTCAACGGTATCACTCATTAAATCCTTAATGTATTTTTGATCCCTTGTTGAATTAATGACTCAAATGTTACACCTGACATTTGTGATGTAATGAGCTCAATATTATGTTTTAGAGACATATTGCAATAGCCGGGCAGCGGTGGGCTGCTATATTACCTGACCTTCTACAGCAGGAGGGAATATGAGACAGGTCAAAAGAGCACTTTGATACAGTGAATATGAAATATGCCTTATGTAGGTCAGAGTAATTATGGCGATATTACCATTTCATATTAGCTTAAAGCTGTTTGAATCAAAGTTGGGAAAGGGTGCTGTGTCCTTGCGCAGACATATTGGTATTACATACCATGCAGGGCTCTTACCTGAATTTTCTTGACTTATTTATAGTAGAAAGCGCTCGAGCACTCTAATGTAATACTAAGTAGGTGGTCTTTTAGAAAATGCTTTTATCTAGAGTGACTTACGATACCTGTATTACCTATAATGACCCTTGAACAGCCTGGGGTTAAGTGGTTTGATCAAGGCCACAAATCTGGGGTACGCATACATTTAACAATGACAGGGAAAACATAAGGGTTCTATATAGAGCAGTAGCATGATATTAGTAGTATACAAGTGTTCATACACAAGGAGTGGCTCTCATATAATCCTTTAATTTATGGTACACTTATATGTACATATGAACAGCTTCTAAAGCATTAATGTACAATTGTAGGTACATTAAATTCAGCCACAAGAAGAGTGCAGATTGATTTACTTGAATGCTACTGTATATACACATGCCGTTGATACTAAATGTCTATTTCAAACAGTATATCATTTATTTATTGATAAATAAGAGTATCCATCTAAGGGCTCACTGCCAAGTCTCTAGGATATTCTGGTCTCTAGATATGGCTAAAGTCTAAGCATTTTTTCCCTTGTTTTATTATCTACCAGGTGAAAATCAATTACGCTTTACATCAACAAACTGCACAATTTGAGGGATCATTCATTCATCTGTCTGGGTAACCTTGCAAAGGTTTCACCAATGCTTGTTCCAACAATTTGAACAGGGTAAAATAGTATGTTTCATTTATGTTGTACATTTCAGGAAAAGAATGCATGCCTTTGTTCTACAGTTTGTGACAGCCATCTTTACACTTTCATTTAGAAGTCAAATGCTAAGAAACAAGTCTGAAGCAGTTTTTAAGTGTATGAGCCTAAAAGTGAAGTGATAATGAATTTTAAAGTAATTAATTTAGCTGTAGTACATGAAAAAGAGGTGTGTTGGTGCATTCAAATTATGTCTGAAAGATTATATTTTCGAGTTGAGTGCACATGAACACCAAAGTCATAATTACAAATTCTGGACTTTCTGTAGTTTCTGAGTCGGGTTGTGTCAGCAAGAAAACACGGTAGATACAATAGATGCAGTGTCTGTAGTTAAAGATTTATTACAGGTTCAAAATATGATAGCATTAAAAAATTGTAGTGTAGAAGTACAGTTTTATTTTGTGTATTTTTTATAAATTTTTGAAGATATGTCTCCACAGAGACCAATAATCTGTGTCCGAAATTGTACTATAACCCCTCATTCACTATTTCTTATATAGTTGATGTCATACACTGTAGTCCACTGCATGAGAAAGGAGTGAGCAAATTTGAACACTAATGTAAATGTTGTGTTCCAGAAGTGGGCCGTGGAGCTATAAAACAATTTGTAATAATTTAATTCAGATTCTGCTCCTGGAGGGTCACTGTTTTGCAGAGTTTAGCTCCAACCAACTCCAAAACACCTGCCTGGAAGTTTCTAGTAATCCTGAAGACCTTGATTAGCTGGTTCATGTGTGTTTAATTAGGGTTGGAGCTGAACTCTGCTGGACATTGGTCCTCCAGGAACTGTATTTAACACCCCTGGACAAGACACTAGCAGGGTGGATACTGAGCAAAAATGTTACTCAATTTAAAAAAAAAGGAGAAGTAATAGTAAAAATATAATGAGAGAGTTTTTTTAAGCATTTTGAATGATTATCTTTATACAAAGTGAATGAATTGTATGAAATGTTTTGTCGGACAGACACAGGGTGAAAAACAAAACGCAATGGTGCAGAGGTCAAAAACATCCATCCAGTGCATTTTTAAATAGAACAACAATAAAAAGCAGCACAGTGGAACACAAAAACACATTCTAATTAAATGGCCCTCAAACAATGAGATGTAATGCAGAGATGTGATGTGATGCTTATATAAACTTATGGTCAGTGATATAGAATTAAAACTCACTATACTGACTTCTAAAGCCACTTTTTGTGGTACGTATTCAGTGCTTATGTCTGCAAAAACAAAACAATCAGGCATTTGGTCAGCAAATACTGATATGTGTTTAATTAATTAACAAATGATGTTATTAATTTGAATAAATATTAATCATTTTATAACTACAATATTACAGATCTACTCCCTGATAAGAACATCAATAATTATTTACGAAGAATTTAACATTTTATAATTAAACTGGAATTAATTAATTCACAGTGTATTAACAGTAACTGCTAACCAATTTATTTTGATGTTAAAGCTGCAGTCCGTGACTTTTTTTGGTTAAAAATGATCCGAAATCAATATTTGAACAAGTGCATAACCAGCCAGTGTTAAAAACTATCGCCTTACTTTTGCCCGATTCACAACGGTAAGCTTATAATAATGTTTTGTAATTTGAGTGGTACGGGTAGGTTTTCGCGGGAAATTCGAGCATGCCGCTGCGTCATTACGTCACGTCTGTAAACATAAAGATGAGCCTACTAGGCTATCGCATGTGAGGATCCTGCAGGTGGTGGATCGTTAGCCTTTTCTCACAGCAGCTGGAATAATTAAATTTATCATTTTGATGGCGGTTTGTAATCCAGAAAGGATTATGTGTTTATGAAACACATGTGACTGAATTTAAATTATTCCCGTTTTGAATGTGCATCTGATTACAGATAGCCTGGGATTACACAGGATTTGTATTTTAAAGACAACCAGTTCAAAGGAAGAATAATTTGCTTTTCTTGTCATATCATTAAGAAATTCTTAATATGAAATTCGAATGGTATGACAATTAGAGATTAGACTGTACAGAAATTGAAATCGAAACACTAATACACACTACACGTAGTCACGCAATGCTGATGTTGTTAACATTAACAATTTGAGAACAAAGTATAACAATAATAATAATTTGCATGGTTTGATGTGATATGAGCTAATCGATCGTTAGATTTAATCACCATTGGTAGTGCGATTTATTGTAATGCTTTTTTCCTCAGTTGGTCAGAACAAATGTTGCAGACTTAATACTTACTTGTTCAGATGACAATATCCTGTGAAGATTCTTATTTGGGTCATATATTCCAAGACGTGGGCGAGAATCCGTGATTCCTAAGTAACGTTACAGTATCCACAACGGTGCGGTTACTGACAGCCACACACATTCACCTCAAAACATTATATTTATCCGCGCTGGAGCCGTGCCGATGCACAACCTACGCAATGAAAATAATTCCGCAAGTAACTGCAATTGCATAGCGAAAAAGATGGCAAAACTTACAGACTGCAGCTTTAAAAATAGATCACATTGACTAATGCATAAGTATATCTCTCAGCCTCATAGATCATAAAAGGTCTGACATGGTGTTGTTTAATTCCTTTTGTTTACAGATTTTTTTAAATTGCATTTTTACTTCCAGAACCATATTGCTGCATCCTACTGCTATATTGCTCACGCTGTAGGTTAAATAACAACAAAAAAAGTTTGCCTTCCATTTAAATGACACTTGAGTAAAAACAAATTCCCCAAAATAATACCTAAGTGTCATATTTAAGCAAAAATACTAAACAGTTTTACACCCTGACAAATAATTACTTGAGAGATTTGAAAACTTTAAAAAGCTAACCTTTTTTTTAAATTAATATTATTAGTATTATTATTTTTTTTAAAGGATGGAAAGGATTTAGAGAAAAGATTAAATGAAGTTTAGTTTAGTGGTTCAGGCTGAAATAATTGCAGGGGGTTAATAATTACGGTTAAAGGTTTAGAACAACTCCTAACCAGAATGTTTGAGAAAAACCAATACCTTTACAAGCACTGTAATTAAAGTGGCACATTCTAACTATACTAACTACACTTACACAATTTAGTTTCAGATAAAAAAAAAAACAACAACAACAACAAAAACGGAGCACTCTGATCAATTGATCATTACACTTTGATCAATTTCACCCACAGCTCTTACAATCAGTAAGATCTTGTAGTAACAGCACGAGTGCAGTGAGATCAATAGAGTTGAGCCATGCAGCCGCACTGCTGGTGCCTGTCTCTCTGATTGGCATCTGATGATTTTTGCTCCAGCCTGCTGATCTTTTCTGATAGCGTGGGTCTAATCGATAGCCGCCAGTCTTACATAGTAATTATGCGGTCTTGCCTGATTGAGCCACCAGTGAGGCCTCATTCTGAGTCGTCGAACACCATCAGACCAAATATCTCAAGCTGTACCGAGGAGTGAAGGAAACAGTTGGCATCACAGACTTTCAGCTGGTACTTTTATTAGTGGTGCTTGATACATCCTAAATGATGGGACCTCAAATCGTGTGGTCTGTTGAAGTAAAGTGTGCTATTACTTTCTAAGCAAATTGTTTTTCACCTAGTAGATGATAAAACAAGAAACAAATGCTTAGACTTTACGGGGATCAGGATATCATAGTGGTTTGATGGTGAGGCCTTCTGATTTGGGCCAGTAAACAACCACCCAGACCACTCAAGCAACTGCATAGAAAATGCTAAAACCAGCTCAGGTTTGAGACTCCATTCATGTCTGGAAACACAAGTTAGGCAAGAAAATATAGGCATACTTTATGCAAGTTCACGATTGCTACCGTGAGTGCTTAGCCAGCATTCATATTTACATTTGTCATGTCCTTATATCTACAGTATGTAATATGCATCATTGCAAAATGTGATGCTATGCAATTCATAACCGAAAAATGTGTGCATACTTGTGGAAAGTATGGTTCTGGATTTAAGCATCAAGTTACTATACAAAAGTTACAATTCAATGCAAATGCAATTTAAATATTTAAATGTTTATTAATTTCTTGAATTGTAATTTTATAATTAGATTTGAATTGTATGTGCTTGTCATTAGTAGTAGTATTTGTTTTTTAATTTTTAATTTTAGTTTTCATAATTTTAGCACTTATATGTCAGTTAGTTGCCAAAGCAAAATTTATAATTTTCAGAAAAAAATACATGTAATATTAGATTTTATTTCCGCTTTATTTGGATTAATGAAAATACTTTTTAATAATTTAAGTTAACAATAAAAACTGCTTAACACAAAGCACTGAAACATTCTAACCATCTAAGTTTAAGGGTGTTTTTTTTCTCTCTGTAGCACTGAGAAATAACTTGGATGAACATAATTGTTTAGAATTGATTTCCATGCACAGCACGCACAAGTGAACAAAGTAACATAGTCCGAATCCACACATGGCCTGTTTCTCAAGATGACCATATGTTGCTTTTCAAATTCACTGCACATTTTATAGAGCTTGACATTTGCTGTATTATGAAATCATATCTTTGTCATTTCCATCCCGCAGTTCCATTATGAGGGCCAAATTCTTGGCTACAATTACTCCTCAAATGCTTGCAAACCCGAATGTTTGCAATATCTCATTCAGCGGTCAGTTACTTGGTATTTTGAAAGTGCTTCAGCTTCTAAATCAATGTTTGTCAATTAGTTTGCTTCATGATCCAAATTACATTGGACATCAAATCATGATGCAACACAATGTTCTGAAATAGTAATTGATGACTAAATAAATAAATAAAAGTCCCCAAATTAAGATCATTTTACTTCTTACTCAATCTAAATGAATGCGGTAAATTGATAGTCCTACAGAATAGTTTATCGTGAAGCTGAAATGTTTATTATAAGCAAAAATACATATAAACAGTTCATGCCTCGGATTACAATATAAAGGTAACTGTAAAGATATATATTTTTAAAAGAAATAGTCACTTTATAGATGTAAAGATATAAACTTGCATTAAACAAAGTAAAGTTGCTATTGTTCGATTTATGGCCAGATTTACTAAACAGGGCAAATTAGTACGAGAGCGCAATTCCAAAACAGTGGCGATTGGTGTGGAAATTTTTGTGGGTGATTTACTGTCAACGCACAAATTAAAGAACACAGACACAACATCTCATTTCATAATGACCAACGCAATCTACCAAGTGCAGCGCTCTTAATGTGTTCTTCTGGCATTCCAAATAAATGTATACGTGTGGAAAAAATCCTCTCCCTTCTACCACGTGCTCTCTGTTCTCTGCGGTGCCTCCTCCTAGCAACAACAAATGCAGCCATTTCCAGGGCAAAACAGTTTAAAGGGGTCATATGATGTGATTTCAATTTTTCCTTTCTCTTTGGAGTGTTACAAGCTCTTGGTGCATAGAGAAGATCTGTAAAGTTGCAAAGACTAAATTCTCAAATCCAAAGAGATATTCTTTATAAAAGTTAAGAGTCAGCCACACCTACCTAAAATGGCTCGTTCTAACACGTCCCCACATATCTATGGCATGATGTGGGAAGATTTGCATAACGCCGCCCAAATGTTCACGCAAAGAAAGAAGGCGTAACTTTTATTCTCGCTGTAGTATTGTTGTTGCCGCTGCCGCCATGTCCTGAAGACGCTGTGTGCTTCGTTGTGAAAGCGAAACAACTTTGTTTGGTCTTCCAAAAGAGGACGATATCCGCTTAGTCATGCCTGGAGCTGATCCGTGCTGGTCGCTGAGGGAATACATCAACTTCGCGCTGTGGATCGCCGGATCGGGTTTCACCGTGGACGAAGCGGAGTCCAGCCCGGGGTCGTCACATGTGGTTGCCGCTCCTTCGTCGGATCCGCCAGCCGCGCCGTTCTCAACCCCGCTGCCTCAGCTCACTCTAGCCGGCCTCAGCTCACGCTAAGCCGCGGCTCACGCTAGGCCGCCGTGTTTTTCGTTGTGAAAGCGAAACTACTTTGTTTGGTCTTCCAAAAGAGGACACGACTAGAAATCAGTGGTTAAGTTGTATTTACAACACTGTTCCAGAACAGTTTAACCCAAATATACAGTACTATTTTAACGCCAAAAAACGGTTTGCACTGGTGCAAGTTGTTAGTAAATCTGGCCCATAGTGTCGTATTGTGAGCTATAAAGGTGCAGTTACTTGAAACAGTGAGATTTAAATATAAAGTCACAATTCCAAGAAAAAATTTTAACATTTACAAGAAACTGCAAAATTATTTACACTTACAGGAATTAACAATTTTAGCCTTCAATTGCTTTTTTTTTGTGACGTGACTTAACGTTCTCATTATCCTGTCTTAAAGTGATAGTTCACACAAATTCTGTGAATGGTGGCAGAGACAGACCGGAAGAGATTATTGACTGAAATTGTTGTATGGATTTATTTATTTATTTATTTGTTTATTTGTTTGTTTGTTTGTTTGTTTGTTTGTGCACAAAAAGTATTCCCAATGCAATTATGGTTGAAATACTGATGTCACAAGGACTATTTTTACTACCTTTCTGGGCCTTAAATGTGTCAGTTGTCTTGCTGTCTAAGGGTCAGAAAGCTCTCAGATTTAATCAAAAATATATTAATTTGTGTTCTTAATTTGAAGATGAATGAAGGACTTATGGGTTTGGAATGACATGAGGGTGAGTAGTCAATGACAGAATTTTCATTTTTGGGTGAACTATCCCTTTAAGTAGTTTTTCTTTGGTCTGGAGGTAAGTCTTTTTCTAAACACAACATGCATACTGCTGCATAATGAACATGCACATTTGTTTTTACTTTGATCAGTGCCTCGCTTCATCTAAAATATGTCTGTCTGGCAGTAATAGGCCATGTCCAAATCAGTGTCTGACACTTCAGAAGGAAGCTATATACAAACTACCATTTCCAAGCGTCACATTACTCCATGGGTTAGATGTTGTGCATGCACACCACCGTCTTCCAGGATCCAGATAAGATTTGAGCAAGCGAGCTATTGAACGAGCCACCGGACAACGTGGCACAGACCACCAAACTGGTGCTACAGAACCTGTAGATTGGAGCTTTAACTAGGATTTTATACTTTAAAGCTCTAGAGGAAGTCAAACATTGCTAGCAGTTGGACAAACACAATATTTTAAACCATAAAAAGAAGAGAAGAAACATATAATGTAATATTACTAGTCTTTTTAAACGCATCACCACCCTTAACTTTGCCACTGTAAGAATAAATTATATTTTAAAATACATTAAAAGAGAAACCTATTTTAAATTGTAGAATTTCACAATACTACTGTTTTTATGTATTTTTTAGCAAATAAACACAGCCTTGGTGAGCATAAGAGACTTCTTTCAAAACCATTAAAATATCTTGAGGGTGAATAAATGATGACATTTTTGGGTGAACCAACCCTTTAAAACTGAATATCCTCACACTGAAGTCTGTTAGCGATCATGTGTTTGAGAGCGAGAGACAGTAATATTCAGCAAGAAACAGATCAATTGAACGAGAGCCCTCCAAATATATATATATACAGTGTTAGGGAAAGTTACTTTTAAAAGAGTAACTAATTATGTTACTTAGTTTCTTTTTATGGAAAGTAATGCGGTACATTACTTTTGCGTTACTTTCGCGTTACTTTTTAAATATGAACAGGGCTTGATTGTTTTTAATATAAGAAGTTATATTTATAGCAAATATAAAGGCTCTTTCACACCAAAAAGTGTAATGAATAAACATCAGGCTGAAGGAAAAGTAAATTCACGTCTCTGTACAGTAAAATGCAGGAGAAGAAACAATAAAAAAAACAATAAAGCACAATTGTCAGTTTATCTAAAGTCATATTTGCTTATTAGTATGGTTGAACTGGATCATCAAAGGTCAGCAACAAAGACATTGGTTAATAAAATGGGATTAGATACATTTGTGTTATTTAACATATTTAATTATTGCAGGATTTAATTAATTTTGATGAATACTAAATCTGTTTTTTGTGAGTCTAGAACTACAGTAACATCAGGTTCACACAGCGCACACAACTCCCGATTTCTCCCAATATGGGGAAGTGTTAGGGAAAGTTACTTTTAAAAGAGTAACTAATTATGTTACTTAGTTTCTTTTTATGGAAAGTAATGCGGTACATTACTTTTGCGTTACTTTCGCGTTACTTTTTAAATATGAACAGGGCTTGATTGTTTTTAATATAAGAAGTTATATTTATAGCAAATATAAAGGCTCTTTCACACCAAAAAGTGTAATGAATAAACATCAGGCTGAAGGAAAAGTAAATTCACGTCTGTACAGTAAAATGCAGGAGAAGAAACAATAAAAAAAACAATAAAGCACAATTGTCAGTTTATCTAAAGTCATATTTGCTTATTAGTATGGTTGAACTGGATCATCAAAGGTCAGCAACAAAGACATTGGTTAATAAAATGGGATTAGATACATTTGTGTTATTTAACATATTTAATTATTGCAGGATTTAATTAATTTTGATGAATACTAAATCTGTTTTTTGTGAGTCTAGAACTACAGTAACATCAGGTTCACACAGCGCACACAACTCCCGATTTCTCCCAATATGGGGACCGGAGACTTGTCAGTAAATAAATGGGAAAACAAAGTAACTGGCATTACTTTTTTGAAAAAGTAACTCAGCTATTTTGTTGTAAATTTAAAAAGTAATGTGTTAGTTTAAAAATTACTTGAAAAAAAGTAATCTGATTACGTAACTCGCGTTACTTGTAATCATATCTGTCAACCATCCCGTTTTTCCCGGGATTCTCCCGTATTCTTTCTATTAAAAAAAATCCCACTGGGCGTATTTTATATGTTTGCTACATTCGCTTCCGGTAAAACTCCCGTAATTTGTATGGGCCAAACCTCATTATATGAATAATCACGACGACAACAAATTCCAAGGTTGTCCAGTTGCCAGATCTTGTATGAAACGCATCTTTCTCACACGATCGACGCATACAAATTTCAACCCATTTATCCCCTCAACTTGGCAACCTACAGCCCAGTGATGCTATTGATATGTGCGCAGGTAGTACCGCAGGAAGGAAACGATGATCACTGGTAGAAATTGGAGAAGACTCAGATGGTGCTCCAGTGAAAAAACTAAATATACATGTAAATTGCGATATAGCTTACACTTCAAAAGGCTATTTAATTGATTAAATATGAGCGCTGCAAGTTTCAAAGTCAGGTGCTGCACTGCTTTGTTTACTGCGGTTATACCATGGCTATACTCCTGGTGAAAAGTGCCACCTGCTGGCAGAGAATGAATTAACATTTTTCAATAAGCCCTTCTGCGCTTTGTTTAGACCAAAGCCAAAAACGACCCTTATTTTTATGCAGAAAACACACAGTTATAAATGTGAACTGGTGGATCAACAAGAAGATAACGAATTATAAAACTAAAGATTTCAGTTAGTCTCTGATGATATGTTGTGCACTGTGCCCATGAGCAAAGTTGGTGGCATATGTTGTATACCTCCAGGGAGTCATGCACCAGCCGAGCAGCTGCCATTGAGGTCAGTGCTAATGCTGTCTTCCTCTAAGTATTATGGACCTCTTTGGTATCAACTAAACTTTGAGCTCAAGTAAAGAGGCACAAAGAAAAAAATAATCCTTCTCTAAAAAGGCCTGTCTTTTGTTACGGATGAGTCATATCTTACATTTGGCCGGCGTAGATGCTGTTTTTAATTTGAAAACAAATAAAACACAACCTAGGTCAAAGCGTTAGCCTGTCAAGCTTGCAGAATTAACTTATCAGCTCCCTACAAACTTCTCACACATCTGGATGGTCCACTTTAATTGTTTCAAGATGGTATGAACACAAACAACATGATGATGTTCTTGTATGCTTGCTAACAGTAATGGACTCCACTGTTTACTGCCATAATAGCGATACCGGTAAACGGTTTGCATCAGTGAATTGTTATGTGAAGTCTGTGCCTAAATATATATATATATATATATATATATATATATATATATA
>NW_015505695.1:547897-566973 GCF_001515645.1 Sinocyclocheilus grahami
TATATATATATGTTTTATTGCACTTGAAATTTGATAGTTTCTCTCAAAGTTACATGATAACCAATAAACCCTTCTTGGTAGGGATCTCAATTTTACAAATGTTTGATAGGAATAAATGTTCCTTCAGGCTTGTTATACAGGGATTTTAGGTACATTTCAGATGTTCCAAATAGATCAGTCTAGCCAGACTGGAAGACCATCTTAAACCAGCTAAGACAAGCAAGCAAGCTTAGGCTGGTTTAAGTTGTTCTCCTTCCCAGCAGGAAATAACTGCCTTAGGTGGGTTAAGATGATCTCTCAGTCTGACCAGTTGAAAAGTCACAAAAACCCCTCAAAACCTGCCAAAAGACCAGCCTGACCAGGCTTAGAGACAAATTGAGATCAGTTAGGCTGGTTTTCGCTCTTTTTGTTTTCAGCATGGAGAAGTATCAACATTTAAAAAATTATAAAAGGGGTCATATGATGCGATTTCAAGTTTTCCTTTCTCTTTGGAGGGTTACAAGCTCTTGGTGCATAAAGAAGATCTGTAAAGTTGCAAAGACTAAAGTCTCAAATCCAAAGAGATATTCTTTATAAAAGTTAAGAGTCAGCCACGCCCCCCTAAAATGGCTCATTCTAACACGCCCCCACATGTCTACCTCACTATGTGGAAATATTAGCATAATGCCGCCCAAATGTGCACGCAAAGAAAGAAGGCGTGGTTTCAGGATCAGCAGTAGTGTTGAAGCAGCATGTCAGGGAGACGCTGTGTGTTTCAGTGTGAAAGCAAAAGCACTTTATTTGGCCTTCCGGAAGTAGATGCAATTAGGAATCATTGGTTAAGATTTATTTACAACAGAACAGCACAACCCAGAACGCATTTTATGGACGACAGTTTTTTTTTACCTAGAAGAGTATTGAGACGTGCTGAAATCACGTACCTTGTCAGTGTTGTGTGCTTTGCTTGGCCATTTGTTGTGATAAACATGAAAGTGTGTCCAGCTGAATTCAATTTGAGTTTTGTTAAATGAATAAAAAAGAAGCTTAATTTACCGAGAAAGCGGTCGCGGCTGCGGTCGTGGTAAGACCGAAGAGTGTAAAGACCATTGACTCTACCGTGCAAATCCACTGGGCAGGGACACCAGCAAAGGATAAGTATCGCTTTTTATTTCTCCGCTTTCCTACTACTTGTTTCCCTTCTGTTTCAGTTTTTTTATATAACCATTTCTTACTATGTGACTTACTATGTAAGTTGTTGTTATTTTAGCATGTGTGTTTGGCTCAGTGTAATTTTTTTTAGGATTACTGATAAACTAATGTTTTGATTTGTATTAGTTATCTATTTTAGTTTTAGTTACAGTTGTAGTAATGTTGTCATTGTATTAGTTTTTTATTATGCGCTGCTTGTTGACAGGTGGCAGTGCGAAAATCAAACCAGGTGTCAAATCCAAATCTGGACTTGACACTGTACAATCAGACCGTCTGCCTGCCCTGGGCTCTGCTGATGGCAGTGAGTCGTGTGAGGCGGAGCGCTGCAGCGGTCACGGGACGTGTGTGAGTGTGGAGGGTGAGCCGGTGTGTGAGTGTGAGGAGGGATACAGCGGGGATCTGTGTCAGAACGCTGCCTCCAGCAGCACTGCGCTCGCGCTCACACTCCCCTTTCTCTTCGGAGGTGCTCTGATGGCGGCCGTCATCCTCAAGAGGAGGTTCATCCTATGTTGATTTTATTAAGCACATAATTGCATATCATACTACCCCCCCACCCTCCGATTATATTTGCAGAAGGGCACAAGCAGCAAGGGAAGAGGCCACTGAAAAAGTGTAAATGACTAAAAGTAAAAAGTAAAGTAAAAGTACAAGGCTGGCTGTGCACAAAGGCTATTTCTATTGCAAAAAAAAAAGGTAAATTCCGACTTTGCTATGACTATCTGGCGCTTCTGAATCAGCGATTGTAAGTGTGTATGTTTTGTTATTAGTTGAAGTATTTGCTATTGATTGTTCAAATGCGGAGTTTTGCTAAGCGCAGAGTAACGCATCGTGTGTGTGTGTGTGTGTGTGTGTGTGTGTGTGTGTGAGAGGGGAACAGGGTCACATCACAGGAGAGTGAACGGTCTGTCAGAAATCATAGCATGTCAGCTGTCTTAACCGCGGCTTATGTACTGCAGCATCACTGTGTCTGTCACGCGACTCTGTTGCCCTTTCGGGCTTGAACTGATGGTAAAACTAACAACATTATTAACTGTCTTGATATTTACTTTGAAAGCTGAAGCGATTAAGCAATCATGGTAAGGGGCGTTACATTTCCGACGCGTGCTTGTGGTGTTCGGCCAATCACAATGCACTGGGTCAGCTGGCCAATCAGAGCAGACTGCGCTTGTCAAAGGAGGGGGCTTTGTTGAAAACGACGTGTCTGAGAGAGGCGGGGCATAGAGGACCTACAATAATATACAGTATTTGAAAAATAATGTGTTTTTTGAACATTAAAGCATGTCAACATATTCTGTTACACCAAATACACAAAATAATGATCTTTAAAATAGCATCATATGACCCCTTTAAAATACCAGCTATATACTGTACACCTAGGATGGCTTGAGGTTGAGTAAAACAAGTATACTTCTGACATCTCTTTTTACACAAATACTTAAATCACATCACATCACATACATAATTATTTTCAGTTACAGAGTTTAAAAGGCACTACAATAACAGGAATGATCCAGTAAATGACAGGAAATAGTTTGAGTGGCTACAGGACTAGGCTCACAACTGTTCTTGGAAAAGTCCTGCTCAAGTTGCACGGCTAAATGGACAAATGGTGTGCATGTGTGCAAGACTGTGGATTTTAAATGTAACATTAACCTGCAAGTGGCGAGGATGACATCCCATCAGTGTCTCTTCTCCAAGCAGTGAATAAGAATGGTGATTATTCTGGAGACAAACGTGGCGAGACGATAGCTTGATTTACATCTTCAAGAACATTTGACGTGCATGACTGCGTTGGGTTACTCTTCAGATATGGTATGTTGTATTAAATATTAAATTTGCCGTGACACAACAGACTCCTGCCTATTCATCTTGATACAAGATGGCATGAAATCAAAATTCACTCCATTTACTTTCTCAATACACTCTCGTGGTTGAATTCTTTAATGTATTCAATTCAACAACACTCAGGATAAACTTCATTATTCAGCTGTGTTATAAATGTATTCATGGGATACAACACTTAAATTTCAAGAGTCAAATTTCAATAAAAGTATTCTTGTCTTGGTATGTTGCATTCTGTGTTCTGCATTCTGTGTTCTGGTGAATTTTAGTGAGGTTTTTCAGGGATAGTCAATGTTACATTGTAACATTATTACATTCTTATTACAGTGTAATTACATTGTTATTACATTATTATGATTTAATTGCATACATTTTATTCAAACAGAGCCGTTGAAGTGTTCCTTAAGTAATATGTAATATGTAGAATTAAGTATATGTACTTATTAAGACGATTTCATTTTTTTCATCATTTCGTAAAACTGTTGACAGTGTGCACTAGTCCCTAGATATCAGATTGTGCTAATATTTAGTTACTTTCATAGTGCAGATGCTGGAATCTCAAGGTCTCTGGTAAAGGTGTATTCATCCCAATGGAGTAACATCTTCTCTGTTCTCTGTCACTCTGTCTCACCCATATCATTTGTTTCCAAAGGTTTGCACACTTTAGCCCAGATTGGATTAAATTTGAATCTCATGGGCAGTAAATGTGTCAACCAACTCTATCCCTCCTGAATACTTATAGCCATACTCTCCAAGAACATCACAGGAAGTTCCCAGATGACTCAGTGGAACTCTGTTAGGATGTCTTCTTGTAATGCTGACAGTGTGCACTATATCATTTGTTTCCAAAGGTTTGCACACTTTAGCCCAGATTGGATTAAATTTGAATCTCATGGGCAGTAAATGTGTCAACCAACTCTATCCCTCCTGAATACTTATAGCCATACTCTCCAAGAACATCACAGGAAGTTCCCAGATGACTCAGTGGAACTCTGTTAGGATGTCTTCTTGTAATGCTGACAGTGTGCACTATTCCCTCACAAATTTTCAGAAGGATGACTCTTCTTTTGTGAAGCCCCGTGGACTAGATATCTGACGGTGTTGTGATTTAGTTATTTTCATAGTGCAGATCCTGGAATCTCAAGGTCTCTGGTAAAGGTGGATTCATCCCAATGGAATAACATCTCCTCTGTTTGTTGTCCCCTCTGTGTTACTCATGTCACTAAGTGTCTTCCTGATTGTCTTTTTGAAGTCTGTGAACATCCAAGCCATTACAGAGCAAGGTTTAAGTAACTTAAATAAAAAGGGGAAGTCTCATATGATTCACATGTACAACTATAATCTCAAAAGAATTGTCAAAATCAGTGTCAATACACCACCTTGTTGTATTTTAACACTACAATACAAATTTTCCTGAGATTTCTTTCCAGTACAGTTATCAACCCTATCTTTCGCTGCCGTTTCTTCAGAACGCATCAAAAATAGTCCCTAAATCAACCGTGAAGATTCATAATTGAGGGAAACAAGAGATGGGGTGACATCATAAAATCAAATACCAACACATTCAGAAATATGTTCATACCTTGGGATGTTGACCATCTGTTATAGTCGCCTCTGACTTTCAATGGTGGATGTAGGCTGGGATATTATGATAGTGTAAATACCTGAGGGTACAATCCTCTTTGTGTTTTGCAAAAACAAAGTGAACCTGAAGGTACAGGAATTTTTTTTATAGTGTTTGGGTTATGCTGACCTGCATTTACTTACACAAGGCATGCATGTAACAGTAAAATAATACAAAAGTGTGGGGAAAGGCTGAGAGGGAAAAATATTTGCAAAAAAAAAACTTAATATACTGTAAAATATAAATTTCAAAGCAAAAAATATTTAAAATAAGTTTGAATGACACTTTCTATGAAGCCTGTAATAGATGATTAAACTATGATTAATGCATATTAAGATTATTAAGTTAATAATAAATTATATTCATTAGTTAAGGTTTGCATTCTTATAAAATTAACATAACATTGTTATATAGATAAACTGTATACACACTACTTACACAACCAACACCTCTAGGTTTTTCAGCCCCCCTGGAAAGAACAATTTCAGTGCTAAGTACAAATTGGGCAGACATTTAACAAGAAGTTCTAAAACCACAAATTCCAAAAAGATTTGTATCATTGACATACAAAAATTTAATTTATGCACCATGCTCATCGTGATCGTCTCTGCTCTAAGAGTCAGTTGACCTGCAGTTGGTGTCAGAAGATTTGGAATGTATGAAGGCATTGCACAAACTTGAATTGCAAATGTCTGTTTTTCATTCCCAGAGCTCAACAGCTATTTGGTAAATGTAAGGATAAACATTATCTAATGTTGATCTTAAATAAATATTATGACACCACCACCAAACCTCTAACAAGGTAAGCAGGGTCAAATACATAAAAATATATCTAGAGCAGTAACTGTTAAAATCTTTGTATTGACGGGAAGTACTAACTTAAGCATATAAACTGGCTGTTATAAAGTTTTATAAACTTATTTCATCTATTCTATTCTTTTCAAGTGCAGATTTAACATGTTACATGTCCAGTAATTTGCAGCTAAGTAATGTTAAAACCTAACCTTTCTTCATAATAAAATGTTCTACAAAATGAAATCATTTAAACTCAAATCAATATTTCAAGTCTATTTTTATTCTTGATTTCATTGGTAGCCACTTTATAATAGTTGCTTTGCATTGGGGGTTTATTTTGTGATAAGTTTCTACACCAAATCAAGACCAAAAAGAAAGTAATATCAATATGATGGTATAGTGCATTCAAATATTTAAAAGTTGAATAATTAGCAGATATTAGATCAGGAAACAAATTTTCACTATTAACTAAGAAGTATATGTAATTATTAAGACGATTTCATTTTTTTCATCATTTCGTAAAACTGTTGACAGTGTGCACTAGTCCCTAGATATCAGATTGTGCTAATATTTAGTTACTTTCATAGTGCAGATGCTGGAATCTCAAGGTCTCTGGTAAAGGTGTATTCATCCCAATGGAGTAACATCTTCTCTGTTCTCTGTCACTCTGTCTCACCCATATCATTTGTTTCCAAAGGTTTGCACACTTTAGCCACATGGGCAGTAAATGTGTCAACCAACTCTATCCCTCCTGAATACTTATAGCCATACTCTCCAAGAACATCACAGGAAGTTCCCAGATGACTCAGTGGAACTCTGTTAGGATGTCTTCTTGTAATGCCGACAGTGTGCACTATTCCCTCACAAATTTTCAGAAGGATGACTCTTCTTTTGTGAAGCCCCGTGGACTAGATATCTGACGGTGTTGTGATTTAGTTATTTTCATAGTGCAGATCCTGGAATCTCAAGGTCTCTGGTAAAGGTGGATTCATCCCAATGGAATAACATCTCCTCTGTTTGTTGTCCCCTCTGTGTTACTCATGTCACTAAGTGTCTTCCTGATTGTCTTTTTGAAGTCTGTGAACATCCAAGCCATTACAGAGCAAGGTTTAAGTAACTTAAATAAAAAGGGGAAGTCTCATATGATTCACATGTACAACTATAATCTCAAAAGAATTGTCAAAATCAGTGTCAATACACCACCTTGTTGTATTTTAACACTACAATACAAATTTTCCTGAGATTTCTTTCCAGTACAGTTATCAACCCTATCTTTCGCTGCCGTTTCTTCAGAACGCATCAAAAATAGTCCCTAAATCAACCGTGAAGATTCATAATTGAGGGAAACAAGAGATGGGGTGACATCATAAAATCAAATACCAACACATTCAGAAATATGTTCATACCTTGGGATGTTGACCATCTGTTATAGTCGCCTCTGACTTTCAATGGTGGATGTAGGCTGGGATATTATGATAGTGTAAATACCTGAGGGTACAATCCTCTTTGTGTTTTGCAAAAACAAAGTGAACCTGAAGGTACAGGAATTTTTTTTATAGTGTTTGGGTTATGCTGACCTGCATTTACTTACACAAGGCATGCATGTAACAGTAAAATAATACAAAAGTGTGGGGAAAGGCTGAGAGGGAAAAATATTTGCAAAAAAAAAACTTAATATACTGTAAAATATAAATTTCAAAGCAAAAAATATTTAAAATAAGTTTGAATGACACTTTCTATGAAGCCTGTAATAGATGATTAAACTATGATTAATGCATATTAAGATTATTAAGTTAATAATAAATTATATTCATTAGTTAAGGTTTGCATTCTTATAAAATTAACATAACATTGTTATATAGATAAACTGTATACACACTACTTACACAACCAACACCTCTAGGTTTTTCAGCCCCCCTGGAAAGAACAATTTCAGTGCTAAGTACAAATTGGGCAGACATTTAACAAGAAGTTCTAAAACCACAAATTCCAAAAAGATTTGTATCATTGACATACAAAAATTTAATTTATGCACCATGCTCATCGTGATCGTCTCTGCTCTAAGAGTCAGTTGACCTGCAGTTGGTGTCAGAAGATTTGGAATGTATGAAGGCATTGCACAAACTTGAATTGCAAATGTCTGTTTTTCATTCCCAGAGCTCAACAGCTATTTGGTAAATGTAAGGATAAACATTATCTAATGTTGATCTTAAATAAATATTATGACACCACCACCAAACCTCTAACAAGGTAAGCAGGGTCAAATACATAAAAATATATCTAGAGCAGTAACTGTTAAAATCTTTGTATTGACGGGAAGTACTAACTTAAGCATATAAACTGGCTGTTATAAAGTTTTATAAACTTATTTCATCTATTCTATTCTTTTCAAGTGCAGATTTAACATGTTACATGTCCAGTAATTTGCAGCTAAGTAATGTTAAAACCTAACCTTTCTTCATAATAAAATGTTCTACAAAATGAAATCATTTAAACTCAAATCAATATTTCAAGTCTATTTTTATTCTTGATTTCATTGGTAGCCACTTTATAATAGTTGCTTTGCATTGGGGGTTTATTTTGTGATAAGTTTCTACACCAAATCAAGACCAAAAAGAAAGTAATATCAATATGATGGTATAGTGCATTCAAATATTTAAAAGTTGAATAATTAGCAGATATTAGATCAGGAAACAAATTTTCACTATTAACTAAGAGTTTTCCCTCATAGTTAGGAAGGTAGTTGTTAAGTTTAGGTATGGGGTGGTGAAGGGATCTAAAATATGGTCATGCAGAATAAGGCATTAATATGAGCTTTATAAGTACTAATAAACAGCCAATATACTAGTAATATGCATAAGCAACTGGCTAATAGTGAATAGTGTTCCCTAATCTAAAGTGTTACCTTTATTATAAAATTATGCATAAATATGAATCAAAATAAACTATTGGTAAGACATTATGAATGCTTCACAGAAAGATTTACCTCAAGTTCTGTTTAAATACACAGACCTTTTATTTAAATGAAGAGATTGATTGATCTGCATATGCTCCATAGCTACTGTATGCTGGTATGTTAAAATCTAAACAAATCCATCGGAGAGATAGCAGGAACATTAATAGTGGCCAAATCAACAGTTTGGTACATTCTGAGAAACAAAGAACGCACTGGTGAACTCAGCAACATAAAAATGCCTGGACGTCCGCAGTGGACAACAGTGGTGGATGATCGGAGGATCCTCTCCGTGGTAAAGAACACTCTTTCACAACATCCAGCCAAGAGAAGAGCACTCTCCAGGAGGCAGACGGGTCACTGTCAAAGTCAACAATTAGAAGACTTCACAAGAACCCAGGAGTTTTTGAAGGTAAAAAAGTGGAATATTTTGCAATGGCCGAGTCAATCTCCTGATCTCAACCCGACTGAGCTGCATTTCACTTGCTGAAGACAAAACTAAAGACCCACAAACAAACAACAACTGAAGTCAGCTGCAGTAAAGGCCTGGCAAAACATCACAAAAGAGGAAACCCAGTCTCTGCTGATGTCCATGAGTTCCAGACTTAAGGCAGTCATTGCGTGCAAAGGATTCTCAACAATCTCAACAAAATATTAAAAATGAACATTTGTGATTACATTTATTTGTCCAATTTCATTTGAACCTCTGAAGTTAAAAAAAAATTTTTTAAAAGCTTGGATTAGCAGCTTGAAGTGACAGGCTGTATATATTAATGGCCATGATTGGTTATTAGTACTTGCTCCCACATTAGCGACAGCAGGCCAGGAGCGTCTACGCTACAGGAGCCGCCAGTACGGGGGCCCCTGCCAGAAGCATTTCTCGGGACATCTGTAGGAGCTCTTGTGAAGCTGTTAAATCAAGACTGTTGGATACCAGCTGTACTGTTGCAGTAAAGCTACGAGTGAGCGGTTAGCAGCAGCTTCAGTCAAACCAAGACAAAGAGATGACAGCCACCTGTAACAACACTGAACAGGCACATGAAAGGATCTTGACAAACCAGGTAGCGACAGGCAGCCGCTTCCAGTTTCTGTCATGGGTTGGCTACAATCCACCTTCACGGTCAGGTGAATTTTCATCAGAAAACCACTTCACTCAACAGCCTGGGCTGATGAGTGGAGCTCACATCATCAACGCCATGACTTTATGGTAGTGTTGTTATTGATATATTAGCATCTGCGCTTCATTTAATTTGAGGGTATCCTCATCACAATTGGAGGAAAGGTTAAGGAATTACAGCTTTTTAATATGTATATCACCCCTTTTTCAAGGGACCATAAGTAATTGGACAGTTGACTCAAAAGCCATTTCATGGACAGATGTGGGCTATTCATTTATTATTTATATACATCAATTAAGCAGGTAAAAGGTCTGGAGTTGATTCTAAGTGTGCCGTTTGTATTTGGAAGCTGTTGCTGTGAACCCACATCATGCGGTCAAAGGAGCTCTCCATACAAGTGAAACAGACAATTATTAGGCTTCAAAATCTAAACAAATCCATCGGAGAGATAGCAGGAACATTAATAGTGGCCAAATCAACAGTTTGGTACATTCTGAGAAACAAAGAATGCACTGGTGAACTCAGCAACATAAAAATGCCTGGACGTCCGCAGTGGACAACAGTGGTGGATGATCGGAGGATCCTCTCCGTGGTAAAGAACACTCTTTCACAACATCCAGCTAAGAGAAGAACACTCTCCAGGAGGCAGACGGGTCACTGTCAAAGTCAACAATTAGAAGACTTCACGAGAACCCAGGAGTTTTTGAAGGTAAAAAAGTGGAATATTCTGCAATGGCCGAGTCAATCTCCTGATCTCAACCTGACTGAGCTGCATTTCACTTGCTGAAGACAAAACTAAAGACCCACAAACAAACAACAACTGAAGTCAGCTGCAGTAAAGGCCTGGCAAAACATCACAAAAGAGGAAACCCAGTCTCTGCTGATGTCCATGAGTTCCAGACTTAAGGCAGTCATTGCGTGCAAAGGATTCTCAACAATCTCAACAAAATATTAAAAATGAACATTTGTGATTACATTTATTTGTCCAATTTCATTTGAACCTCTGAATAGGGGGGGGGGGTGGCTGTGTACAAAAATGGTTGTAATTCCTAGCATTTTATGCATTTTATGTTCAACCCCTTGAATTAAAGCTTAAAGTCTGCACTTCAATCACATCTTGATTGTTTTATTTCAAATCCAATGTAATGCTGTATAAGGGCAAAAAGCACAAAACCTCAGCCAGTGTTCAAATACTTCTGGACATGACTGTATGTATATATATCAAAGTTAACAATAGAGACTGTACTATAATGTTTGTAGCATACAGTATTCTGTATGTGGTATGTCACAACTGAATGGGGTCCTGATTCATTTTTGGGACAGAGCTCCAACTTGTATCACCTGACTGCTGCAACATTACTGAATGACTCGTAATATTTATTTAAAAAAATTACCATTGTTGCCAAGTTTGCAGTTTTCCGTGGAATTGGGCTACTTTTATACTACTGCTGCAGGTTGTTTTTTTAGTCCACGGGATGGAGCGAAATCCCTGCATAATGTGATTTTGACCAAGGTGGAATCACCCTCGACTTGGCTAGCTTTGTTTGGCCTAGTTTTGAGTACCGATTGGATTGGTTTGGTTATGCAGACCTGGCAACTCAGATAATTTCTATAATGGACTATTGTTGATGTCTCAATAATGTAAGAATACTCTGAAAATAAGCCCAGAATATTATTATATACAATTATTTACAATGATAAATGAACAGATCCGAACAAGGGCAATCCAGAATCGTAGTCAAAGAACAGGCGGAAGTCAGTAGTAAGAATAAATGGGCAAAGCAAACTAACAAACAACAAACAATCTCTCACCAGCGAACACTCGATTGAACACACACAGAAATTCTCAGTCTTACTAACACATGTAACTAACTAGCAGAGTCAAGGCAGAGCAAACACAACAAGAGAGCACAAAAGCTGAAGCAGGAAGTGATGACGGAGTCTCTTATAGCTACATTCCCTAGTTCACAAAATAAAATAAAAATAAAATACAATTACTTCCCTAACTTCCTATCCAAAAACAATGTTCCAACAAAAATGGCGTCGATCTCCCTACCTGTTCCAACAAAAATGGCGTCGATCTCCCTACCTGCCCAGAATATTATTATATACAATTATTTACAATGATAAACGAACAGATCCGAACAAGGGCAATCCAGAATTGTAGTCAAAGAACAGGCGGAAGTCAGTAGTAAGAATAAATGGGCAAAGCAAACTAACAAACAACAAACAATCTCTCACCAGCGAACACTCGATTGAACACACACAGAAATTCTCAGTCTTACTAACACATGTAACTAACTAGCAGAGTCAAGGCAGAGCAAACACAACAAGAGAGCACAAAAGCTGAAGCAGGAAGTGATGACGGAGGTTCTTATAGGCAGCAAGGAGTCAGCTGATCAGGCAGGGCATGGCACCAATTAGACTGCAGGAACCAATCAGCTTCTTCCTGGACAGAACACACACACACAAACACTTCCCAAACAAAAGAAAACACAGAAGTAGAACAAAAGGGACGTAACACTCTTATGATTTATCTATTTATTTATTTTTACGCTTTTACTTTTCTTGAAAAAGACAGTTGCTAACTAGTGTCTAAATGGGACTACATACTGTATGTTATCGGGTCATTAAACATCATCACACCAAACAGATAAACTCAGCTACTCACTAGTCTGGTTTCACAGCCTCGTTGTGTTTATAATCACACTCTTGCAAACTATTTCGGGGGGGTGGGGGGTACTTTTTAAACAAAGACTGAAAGAGTCGTCTGAAATTTCGTGGTGAAGTCATTGTGATGAACAAATTGTGTAAGAGTCATACATTTTTTTTTTTGTCTGTTGATTACTCAAATTACACTGATTCATTTTGCCATTAATGTTGCTACAGAAACCCATAATTCCGAATAGCTCTGAGTAGAACATTTTACTTGTCATCTAGTAATTACAATAATTACAATATGACGTTACTATACCTTTGTCCAACCCCCCTATTTTAATTCAGAAATTTAAAGCATGCTAATTATAGAAGAGGTGTATATTCTATTCATTTTATATATGCATTGCATTTTACATTTATTTTTTAAATAAATGAACAGATCTGATAACTGATCAGATTCTTAATTCAAGCGTTAATATACTGTGGAAACAGTAACTTTTTTTTTTCACTGATAGCAAACTTATTTGTTATAAAACATCTTATAAATAAATAAAAAGTAAACAATAAATTGGGATGAAACGCGTTGTTATTTTATTATATGTAATTCAGTAGTTTGTAAAATAAAAAATAGACAGCATATAAACATACAAGATATTTTTTATATTGAATTTCCAGACTGTCCTCATCGACCCTACAGAGCAGTTGTTTGCTTCCAAGGCATAAGTGCATAGCTAGCTTGACAAACAACTGATTTACACCAAGTAGATATACAACTACGCAGAGTGGTGGGGAATAAATGTGACTTGTTTAATAAAAGTGCTTTAGAAACTCTCATTGCATCAAATCAGAAGCAAGGCCGTTTATTTTAGCCTCCCTTCAAATTGTGTAATGCACACATTGCGGTTTTGGTGCACTGCATCAAAATTCCTTGTAATGCTGTGTTCATCAGAATGCATTCCAGTGAATATTGCTTGAGTTCAGAGGGGAAAGCTGTGAATGATTACCCTTCCCAACAAGTGAAATGTTGCTTCTACGGTTGCAGCTAAAAATAACGTTGACTTTCAGAAGACGTCTACCTGGCCTGGCTCCAAATGATGAGAACCTGCAACAGCATATGCTTCCCACCACCATATGCTTCTCTTCAAGGAACAGGCCAAAAGATGAAAAATCATGAAAATAACTACTTTGCTTGTAGAGTGTTTGTTTGCTAGCCAAATGAGGCACGGTAATTTTACTAAATTGTTTAACTTTGTGCTCTATAGGGCTTTTTTGGTCATTTCATGTTACAGCCTCATATTGTCGGTCATTGGTTCTTCAAGTTCTTGATGACACTATTTAATAATAATTCAGAGCAAGCAACCAGTTTTTCCCTCTTTTTTCTTAAAGAGGGGCCAGGAAGCAGGTTGGCTAATCACTAGCTTCTCTACTTTTGAAGCCTTTTCAAATATACAGATTGTGAGCGATGATGAAAAAGTAGCAAAGCTGCTTTACAGGCCATCTTCCATTTCCTCTCACTGTGTTTGGAGGTCTGGTCTTGTTTTATGAGTCCTGACCTTTGACACCATTAACAAGACCCTGTTGGCCTTTGCCCTTGCACAGGGCTTTAGCACATGCGATTAAGGTGCAGGCACATGGTCGGCTAGAGGTACTTACCATCATCCTCCTGGTACACATGGCCGCCCCTGGGAACCATCCTGTTGAGAAAGCAGCTTTCAATCTACAACAAACTGAAGAGCCTTAGAAAATAATTAGGCAATGGGATGAAAGGAGGAAATGATAGGAAGGAATGCAAGATTTGTGCCACTATAAAAGATTAACACTGACGGATGCTGTCTATTGTGCCATGTATTTGTCAGCTGTCTTCAGAATTGCAGGTTCTGAAAATAATCTGCGCTGTGTAAATATATATCTGTACATTTCCAACTTGATTACTTGATTGGAAGCTGATTGCAATATTTACTTGCACAATGTTCCAAATGAAAGAACTAACCAAATCACTGATATGCTATAGATATGTTCCTCTAATAAGGGCTCTGATTATTAAATTATTTTACATTGCGGATGAATGTTTCATTAAAACATAGACAGTGAAGGAGTAGTTTGTCCAAAAATTAAAACTCGTAAAAAATTCTTAATTTAATCATCGTTAAGTAATTGCAACTTCCAGTCTTTAGAAGCCATACATTAGGTTTGTGTGAGGGGAAAACTGCTAACCTGTGACCATATAATTGAGTCAGATCGAGAACCAAATCAGGAGCAAATCGTTCAGACTGCTTTGCTCTTTTGAGAATCACCTACACACTCATTCACTATTCCCTAATATAGCCCATTTGAAAAAATTAATGCAAACAATTGAGCGAATTTTGACACTAAGTGCACAGGAAGGGCTGCCAATTTTTACGTAGTTTATGCGATAATCACTTGACATTTAGCTAATGGGCAATCTCCTATAGTAATAAGATAGATCTACTTATCTTGAAATATTTAGCTAGTTTCTATAAACCTTAATTAAACAATCAAATATACCCCTGTGTTTATGCCTGGGAAGCCATCTTCAGTGGGAATTCATTTTGTGTGAAGCTTGTTGTGCATAATAGGCATTCTCTGGTATTGAGTTGTATACTCGTTATTGCAGTGCATTATGGGACTGAATGAGTGTTCTCAATAATGTCCACTATAGTTATACACCTACAAAATGGCTTTCCTCTCAAACAGCCCTTTATTTTGGTGGAGTGGCCAAATTTTAGAATAGACTCAAAGAATTTAAATTAAATTGAATTTAATTTAATTGAATTTAATTGTATTTTATTTTTTATTTAAAAAAAAAAGATACTATATGACTCAACCCCATAAAACCTGCCATATGAATAGTAGAAAAAATCTAATATTTTGGAAAAATTATTAAATATTTAGAAAATAGATAAAGTTGTTTTTGTCATACAGTATATCACGCATATTGTATGACAAATGAGACAATTGAGCTCACTTCAGTTTTATTCAGAGGCCCAGCCTAAACAAACAAACAACTAACTAACTAAATAAAATTTTTTGCAGATGCTGATATTTACATGGCCAGAAAGTAAGATGAAATTCTGAAAGCTTGTAATGTAAATCAATTAGAACTTAATAACAGTTTAGCCGACTACATAAAATGCACATACATTTCATGAGTTCATGTTGAAGCACAATCAGGGTTGGGGAGTAACAGAATACATGTAACGGCGTTACGTAATCAGGATACAAAAATCTAGTAACTGTTATCCGTTACAGTTACATCGAAAAACTAAGTATTCAGATTACAGTTACATTTTGTAAAAAGTGGGAATACTATCAGAATTACATTTGTTTAATTTAAAACTAAATAAATGAGTATTTTGACATAACGCTATATTTTTAGCGCTGCTTCATCATAGTTCCTTGTAGAGCCCTGCACGGGCCCCAAATATAGTCCCTAGCCCGGCCCGTGTCCGACAGCTTATCAGAATCTCCCAAAACAGCTTATACTACTGTTTCAGCTATTAAAATAGTTCCGTTTTGTATGTAATGGCAAAGTGATTATATTTTGTTTCGTTCTTTTTATTAAGTTAATTTAGAAAAATAAATTGTTTTTAAAGTAACGACCAAGCGGCCAGCGGCAGACAGTGAGCTGAACATAGCCTATGTTTGATCAATTTAGCCTTCTCAAATCATCACGACTTGCCTAAAATAAAATCTATAGGCCTAGATACTGTATAAAACAGTTCAAGCATATACCAATGTTTAAATGTTGAACCTAGATAAATGCACGCTATATCCGATAGTTTGTGCGCTATATCTGATAGTTTGTGCGGAGAGTCGAAGCTACACTCTTAAAAATAAAGGTGCTTCAAAAGGTTCTTCAAGCGATGCCATAGAAGAACCATTTTTGGTTCCACAAAGAAGCATTCAGTCAAAGGTTCTTTAAAGAACCATCTCTTTCTTACCTTTTTATAATCTGAAGAACCTTATTTCGCCACAAAGAACCTTTTGTCAAAAAGAAAGGTTCTTTAGATGTTAAAGGTTCTTTATGGAACCATTTAGACAAAAAGGTTCTTCTATGGCATCGTGAAGCACCTTTATTTTTAAGAGTGTAAAGCGCGTTTTGCAGGACATGGAGGCGCCAGCGCAATCACTTGCATTTTTTTCAGTGGATACGCCGTCATTTTTACTCATAAAGGTAAGAGTCATACATCATTTGGAACTGTAAAGGGTATACTTTTATTTGTGTAGACTCACAATATCAACAAAACGTTGTGCGTTTATAAAATAAAGAAAACAAACATGATGCGCTTTCTGCCGCCTCGTCTTGAACAGGAGCGCTTCACAAAAATGAACCGAAACTCAGCGAATAGATGCCTCACAGACAATATAAATATATCTATAGAAAACTTTAAATTACTACTTAACGAAAACTCTTTCATTATAATAATAAATCATATTTTCCATAAAGATGCACTTCTCTCTAAAGGTGCGTCAAATGAAGAGATGAGTCAGGATCGACAACTTCATCCTTGCGACAACGACTCAGAAAACAGTTTATTAGTAAATAATTCAAATATCTCCTTACTATTTCCCCCTGACATATTCATGATAATTACTTTTGCTGGGGCTTTGCGGCAAGCTTTAGCCTATTTCGTGAATTTGAACACAGATCTCTTTAGCTGCGCTGACTGCACGCATGCTGCTGCTGGTTGATTTAAAATTCCATGGTGTGCATGACTGCAGTTGTAAGTTTTCTAGTGGAAAATGAACCTGAAAATGTAGAAATTAACATGAGAATCCCTAGACCCCGTATCAGTCAATGAAATAAAGAAAGACAGCATTTCACATGCATTTCGACATGTAGGCTTATTTTACAATAGTCTAATATGTATATGGTGTACATTTTTTAATGTTGTGTATAAGCTATATTTATTTTTACTTGTACATGTTAAAGTTAAAAATAATAATAAATACAACTGTAATACCAAACTGTATAGCCACTCTATTTCGTGAATTTGAACACAGATCTCTTTAGCTGCACTGACTGCACGCATGCTGCTGCTGGTTGATTTAAAATTCCATGGTGCGCATGACTGCAGTTGTAAGTTTTCTAGTGGAAAATGAACCTGAAAATGTAGAAATTAACATGAGAATCCCTAGACCCCGTATCAGTCAATGAAATAAAGAAAGACAGCATTTCACATGCATTTCGACATGTAGGCTTATTTTACAATAGTCTAATATGTATATGGTGTACATTTTTTAATGTTGTGTATAAGCTATATTTATTTTTACTTGTACATGTTAAAGTTAAAAATAATAATAAATACAACTGTAATACCAAACTGTATAGCCACTGGATGTCTGCATAGCCTTTTATATAAATATACGGGCTGTAATATCTAGATGGTGAAACAAGACACGATTTTGAATAGTTTCAAATAGTTTTTACTATAGTTTTGATTAGTTTTAATTTTAAAGTCATAGTTAAATAAAAGTACTTAGATATTGCTTTTTTGATTTATTTACATATGCAACGAAGTAATCCAAAAGTAATCAGATTACATTACTTTTATATTGTGGTACTTGGATTACATTACTGAATACTTTTTTTAATGAAGTAATTTGTAACTGTAACGGAATACATTTGAAAAGTAAGCCTCCCAACCCTGGTTACTAGAATATACTAAAAGGCCTTTTACTTGCTAAAAACATGTGAACTGTCAAACAAATGACAGAAGGCATGTAGTAGATTGTGTGAAACATGTCTTTTAGCAAAGTTTTGATACTATCCCTTATGATATATTAGGCTTTGTAGACTTAGGGAGCCTGGAAATATTGAGCACAAATCATGTGGACCATTTTAAAGATACTTTTATGATGCTTTTACATCCTCAGTGCAAAACAGTGACCACAAAATTTCTCCTTTTGTGTTCCAAGGAAAAAAAGCCTTAGGAGTTTAGTGTGTTGCTATTTCCGACGCCAGCTCCCAGAAACCCCATCAAACAATACAAGTCCAAAGAATAAACGACCCCGCTGTATTCATCCCCTCACCTGGACACCCTAAACGGCCATTAACGGCTGCCTATTCAGACTCTTGCACCCTCATTAGACTTCCTGATAGGACATCATATCCAACATTCTGCTGTGCAAGGTCTCATCATGGTGATACTTATAATCTCATGTTCATTTCAAAGTAATGAGAAATCTTTAATAGTCTAATTCAGCACATGACTCAGATTGACACGCGGCAGTGATGTAATCCCAAGGTGAGTGTACATCTTCCAAAATCATTGTTATGCCTTTGTTTGAGGATAATGCTGATGGTATGGGTGATATAGTCCAGCTGTTTTTAATCAAAAATGAGACTGCTGTTTTCCATATCCCATTTAGAAAACTAATGGAGCCGATCAGATCTTCTGAGCCAATGAATACAAATGGTAATTAACATAAATGCGATCGGTTTTTTGAACAGACCATTGAATAACAGAGAGGTATTAGCGAGCTTACTGTACTGAAAAAGAGGATGAAATATGCAAGATTTAAGTTTTCCCGAACACTGAAGTTTGATCTGAAGCAGAAGCAGGTGTTTAATTTTCATCATCAGTAAATGGAGATGAATAAGGAAAACACACTCAATACACAGTATCATGAACCTAGGGCTGATTGAAGTCTCAGTTTCAAATGGCCTTCTGGTGAAAAAGAGTTCATTGGCCTTCATATCTCATATAAAATGGCAAGATCTGGCTGAAATCGTCAGCTCTATTATAATTGGTGCTGTTGAGAAGAACTAATCACTAAATTTGCCAACATTTTCAGTAGCAAGACATCTTTATTTATAAGATGCTTAATTTTGTTTTCAGGCACCTAGTGTAGCTATATATATATAAAAAAAAAA
>NW_015505695.1:567122-575224 GCF_001515645.1 Sinocyclocheilus grahami
GTCTACCTGGCCTGGCTCCAAATGATGAGAACCTGCAACAGCATATGCTTCCCACCACCATATGCTTCTCTTCAAGGAACAGGCCAAAAGATGAAAAATCATGAAAATAACTACTTTGCTTGTAGAGTGTTTGTTTGCTAGCCAAATGAGGCACGGTAATTTTACTAAATTGTTTAACTTTGTGCTCTATAGGGCTTTTTTGGTCATTTCATGTTACAGCCTCATATTGTCGGTCATTGGTTCTTCAAGTTCTTGATGACACTATTTAATAATAATTCAGAGCAAGCAACCAGTTTTTCCCTCTTTTTTCTTAAAGAGGGGCCAGGAAGCAGGTTGGCTAATCACTAGCTTCTCTACTTTTGAAGCCTTTTCAAATATACAGATTGTGAGCGATGATGAAAAAGTAGCAAAGCTGCTTTACAGGCCATCTTCCATTTCCTCTCACTGTGTTTGGAGGTCTGGTCTTGTTTTATGAGTCCTGACCTTTGACACCATTAACAAGACCCTGTTGGCCTTTGCCCTTGCACAGGGCTTTAGCACATGCGATTAAGGTGCAGGCACATGGTCGGCTAGAGGTACTTACCATCATCCTCCTGGTACACATGGCCGCCCCTGGGAACCATCCTGTTGAGAAAGCAGCTTTCAATCTACAACAAACTGAAGAGCCTTAGAAAATAATTAGGCAATGGGATGAAAGGAGGAAATGATAGGAAGGAATGCAAGATTTGTGCCACTATAAAAGATTAACACTGACGGATGCTGTCTATTGTGCCATGTATTTGTCAGCTGTCTTCAGAATTGCAGGTTCTGAAAATAATCTGCGCTGTGTAAATATATATCTGTACATTTCCAACTTGATTACTTGATTGGAAGCTGATTGCAATATTTACTTGCACAATGTTCCAAATGAAAGAACTAACCAAATCACTGATATGCTATAGATATGTTCCTCTAATAAGGGCTCTGATTATTAAATTATTTTACATTGCGGATGAATGTTTCATTAAAACATAGACAGTGAAGGAGTAGTTTGTCCAAAAATTAAAACTCGTAAAAAATTCTTAATTTAATCATCGTTAAGTAATTGCAACTTCCAGTCTTTAGAAGCCATACATTAGGTTTGTGTGAGGGGAAAACTGCTAACCTGTGACCATATAATTGAGTCAGATCGAGAACCAAATCAGGAGCAAATCGTTCAGACTGCTTTGCTCTTTTGAGAATCACCTACACACTCATTCACTATTCCCTAATATAGCCCATTTGAAAAAATTAATGCAAACAATTGAGCGAATTTTGACACTAAGTGCACAGGAAGGGCTGCCAATTTTTACGTAGTTTATGCGATAATCACTTGACATTTAGCTAATGGGCAATCTCCTATAGTAATAAGATAGATCTACTTATCTTGAAATATTTAGCTAGTTTCTATAAACCTTAATTAAACAATCAAATATACCCCTGTGTTTATGCCTGGGAAGCCATCTTCAGTGGGAATTCATTTTGTGTGAAGCTTGTTGTGCATAATAGGCATTCTCTGGTATTGAGTTGTATACTCGTTATTGCAGTGCATTATGGGACTGAATGAGTGTTCTCAATAATGTCCACTATAGTTATACACCTACAAAATGGCTTTCCTCTCAAACAGCCCTTTATTTTGGTGGAGTGGCCAAATTTTAGAATAGACTCAAAGAATTTAAATTAAATTGAATTTAATTTAATTGAATTTAATTGTATTTTATTTTTTATTTAAAAAAAAAAGATACTATATGACTCAACCCCATAAAACCTGCCATATGAATAGTAGAAAAAATCTAATATTTTGGAAAAATTATTAAATATTTAGAAAATAGATAAAGTTGTTTTTGTCATACAGTATATCACGCATATTGTATGACAAATGAGACAATTGAGCTCACTTCAGTTTTATTCAGAGGCCCAGCCTAAACAAACAAACAACTAACTAACTAAATAAAATTTTTTGCAGATGCTGATATTTACATGGCCAGAAAGTAAGATGAAATTCTGAAAGCTTGTAATGTAAATCAATTAGAACTTAATAACAGTTTAGCCGACTACATAAAATGCACATACATTTCATGAGTTCATGTTGAAGCACAATCAGGGTTGGGGAGTAACAGAATACATGTAACGGCGTTACGTAATCAGGATACAAAAATCTAGTAACTGTTATCCGTTACAGTTACATCGAAAAACTAAGTATTCAGATTACAGTTACATTTTGTAAAAAGTGGGAATACTATCAGAATTACATTTGTTTAATTTAAAACTAAATAAATGAGTATTTTGACATAACGCTATATTTTTAGCGCTGCTTCATCATAGTTCCTTGTAGAGCCCTGCACGGGCCCCAAATATAGTCCCTAGCCCGGCCCGTGTCCGACAGCTTATCAGAATCTCCCAAAACAGCTTATACTACTGTTTCAGCTATTAAAATAGTTCCGTTTTGTATGTAATGGCAAAGTGATTATATTTTGTTTCGTTCTTTTTATTAAGTTAATTTAGAAAAATAAATTGTTTTTAAAGTAACGACCAAGCGGCCAGCGGCAGACAGTGAGCTGAACATAGCCTATGTTTGATCAATTTAGCCTTCTCAAATCATCACGACTTGCCTAAAATAAAATCTATAGGCCTAGATACTGTATAAAACAGTTCAAGCATATACCAATGTTTAAATGTTGAACCTAGATAAATGCACGCTATATCCGATAGTTTGTGCGCTATATCTGATAGTTTGTGCGGAGAGTCGAAGCTACACTCTTAAAAATAAAGGTGCTTCAAAAGGTTCTTCAAGCGATGCCATAGAAGAACCATTTTTGGTTCCACAAAGAAGCATTCAGTCAAAGGTTCTTTAAAGAACCATCTCTTTCTTACCTTTTTATAATCTGAAGAACCTTATTTCGCCACAAAGAACCTTTTGTCAAAAAGAAAGGTTCTTTAGATGTTAAAGGTTCTTTATGGAACCATTTAGACAAAAAGGTTCTTCTATGGCATCGTGAAGCACCTTTATTTTTAAGAGTGTAAAGCGAGTTTTGCAGGACATGGAGGCGCCAGCGCAATCACTTGCATTTTTTTCAGTGGATACGCCGTCACTTTTACTCATAAAGGTAAGAGTCATACATCATTTGGAACTGTAAAGGGTATACTTTTATTTGTGTAGACTCACAATATCAACAAAACGTTGTGCGTTTATAAAATAAAGAAAACAAACATGATGCGCTTTCTGCCGCCTCGTCTTGAACAGGAGCGCTTCACAAAAATGAACCGAAACTCAGCGAATAGATGCCTCACAGACAATATAAATATATCTATAGAAAACTTTAAATTACTACTTAACGAAAACTCTTTCATTATAATAATAAATCATATTTTCCATAAAGATGCACTTCTCTCTAAAGGTGCGTCAAATGAAGAGATGAGTCAGGATCGACAACTTCATCCTTGCGACAACGACTCAGAAAACAGTTTATTAGTAAATAATTCAAATATCTCCTTACTATTTCCCCCTGACATATTCATGATAATTACTTTTGCTGGGGCTTTGCGGCAAGCTTTAGCCTATTTCGTGAATTTGAACACAGATCTCTTTAGCTGCGCTGACTGCACGCATGCTGCTGCTGGTTGATTTAAAATTCCATGGTGTGCATGACTGCAGTTGTAAGTTTTCTAGTGGAAAATGAACCTGAAAATGTAGAAATTAACATGAGAATCCCTAGACCCCGTATCAGTCAATGAAATAAAGAAAGACAGCATTTCACATGCATTTCGACATGTAGGCTTATTTTACAATAGTCTAATATGTATATGGTGTACATTTTTTAATGTTGTGTATAAGCTATATTTATTTTTACTTGTACATGTTAAAGTTAAAAATAATAATAAATACAACTGTAATACCAAACTGTATAGCCACTGGATGTCTGCATAGCCTTTTATATAAATATACGGGCTGTAATATCTAGATGGTGAAACAAGACACGATTTTGAATAGTTTCAAATAGTTTTTACTATAGTTTTGATTAGTTTTAATTTTAAAGTCATAGTTAAATAAAAATACTTATATATTGCTTTTTTGATTTATTTACATATGCAACGAAGTAATCCAAAAGTAATCAGATTACATTACTTTTATATTGTGGTACTTGGATTACATTACTGAATACTTTTTTTAATGAAGTAATTTGTAACTGTAACGGAATACATTTGAAAAGTAAGCCTCCCAACCCTGGTTACTAGAATATACTAAAAGGCCTTTTACTTGCTAAAAACATGTGAACTGTCAAACAAATGACAGAAGGCATGTAGTAGATTGTGTGAAACATGTCTTTTAGCAAAGTTTTGATACTATCCCTTATGATATATTAGGCTTTGTAGACTTAGGGAGCCTGGAAATATTGAGCACAAATCATGTGGACCATTTTAAAGATACTTTTATGATGCTTTTACATCCTCAGTGCAAAACAGTGACCACAAAATTTCTCCTTTTGTGTTCCAAGGAAAAAAAGCCTTAGGAGTTTAGTGTGTTGCTATTTCCGACGCCAGCTCCCAGAAACCCCATCAAACAATACAAGTCCAAAGAATAAACGACCCCGCTGTATTCATCCCCTCACCTGGACACCCTAAACGGCCATTAACGGCTGCCTATTCAGACTCTTGCACCCTCATTAGACTTCCTGATAGGACATCATATCCAACATTCTGCTGTGCAAGGTCTCATCATGGTGATACTTATAATCTCATGTTCATTTCAAAGTAATGAGAAATCTTTAATAGTCTAATTCAGCACATGACTCAGATTGACACGCGGCAGTGATGTAATCCCAAGGTGAGTGTACATCTTCCAAAATCATTGTTATGCCTTTGTTTGAGGATAATGCTGATGGTATGGGTGATATAGTCCAGCTGTTTTTAATCAAAAATGAGACTGCTGTTTTCCATATCCCATTTAGAAAACTAATGGAGCCGATCAGATCTTCTGAGCCAATGAATACAAATGGTAATTAACATAAATGCGATCGGTTTTTTGAACAGACCATTGAATAACAGAGAGGTATTAGCGAGCTTACTGTACTGAAAAAGAGGATGAAATATGCAAGATTTAAGTTTTCCCGAACACTGAAGTTTGATCTGAAGCAGAAGCAGGTGTTTAATTTTCATCATCAGTAAATGGAGATGAATAAGGAAAACACACTCAATACACAGTATCATGAACCTAGGGCTGATTGAAGTCTCAGCTTCAAATGGCCTTCTGGTGAAAAAGAGTTCATTGGCCTTCATATCTCATATAAAATGGCAAGATCTGGCTGAAATCGTCAGCTCTATTATAATTGGTGCTGTTGAGAAGAACTAATCACTAAATTTGCCAACATTTTCAGTAGCAAGACATCTTTATTTATAAGATGCTTAATTTTGTTTTCAGGCACCTAGTGTAGCTATATATATATAAAAAAAAAACATATCAAACCGATAACTTATTTTGCAATTTTGCAGTTTCATATAAATTTGTGATTCGTAGCCAAGTATGAACATGCACCCCTAAACAACACTTCATGGAGCATAAGCAGGTTTGACAAAATATACAAATAAATTTGTCCACAATGCAAAATAGCTTGTGATAATCTGTGTTGGAAATTCTGATCACATAGTATAAATGCAATTTATGGAATTTTAAGGAATGTTCTTCTTCCACTGTTGTCTGTAATTGTGGTAAAATTCTAATATATATATATATATATATATATATATATATATAGGTTGAATTATACAGGATTTCCGGTAGACGTGCGTGTCGTGTTCTTTAACGTTCCACCTGGAAACGAAAATGGTGTGACGCCAAACCCCCTCTCGAAAAAAGAAAGCCGCCGTGTTTACAACTGTGATGACGAGCGCTTATCGGGATCAACTAAATGCTGGATTTTCAAAAGTATGTGAAATAAGTTTGCTAAACCTACCGGATACTGATGCAAAAATGATATAAAAACACATTTGCTGTTGCAACCGTGCTATTTTAGCTTATTTATACGTGGGTTTGAGCTGTTTTGTTGAACCGTAGTTTCTCGTGATTCATACCTCACAAGTGCAACGCCATATCACGTGAGCAAACCTACTGAGTCTGAAAACTCATACATATGAAGCTGAATACATGATGCTGATGTTCAAAAGTATCAGTTTTCAAATCTTGCAGCAATTGTTTTGAAGTTATAGCATAATAATGTGCAAGGAACTGTGTGAAGAGTAGACCTTCTTAATTTAAACTCTGGACCTGTAAATCATACTGTGTGAAAATAAATAAAAAGTTGTCGGAGTTTTACTGCCTCTAGTGTTCATTTCCACTGGAAACTGCAGCGATCCGTATGTATAGGTGCTAAATTTACATATTAGAACTGAAGTATACTTTGGGCTTAAATGTGAGTGTTTTGAGGATTAAGCAACCATGTTACAAGCCCTTAGTTTTATGTTTCTTGACAGATTTCACAAATATGGTTCTGTATTTTATTTTGCTAACTTATTTAAGACATATCTATTGAGAAAGCTAAAGGTAGCTGATGGTACATTTATGCTTTGTCAGTGTAACTGGTCATACTCGCACCACTCCGGGAATGATTTGCACCAGCGTCAATCAGCATGGGAGGCAGGTGCTAACAAAGGCGTAGCCCCATCCTGCAGACTTCAGCTCTGACCCCAATCAAATACACCTGAATCAGTTAATCAAGGTGAAAATATCCTTCCAGCTGGGTGTGCTAGAACTAAAGTCTGCAGGAAGTCAGCTCTCCAGGAGCAGGGTTGGAGACCCCTGCACTAGGGGCTACACCTTTGTTAGCACCTGACACCTTCAGGTAACCCTGAACACCTTGATTAGCTGGTTTAGGTGTGTTTAATTAGGGTTGGAACTGAACTCTGCAGTGTGGTAGCTCTCCAGGAGCAGGGTTGGAGACCCTTGCCCTAGTGTTTGTTGCTAGTGCACTTCTTCAGCATTACTTGGCCTCTGTCACACTCACCCCCTAAAACTCAGTACCACCCAGGTCACAGCACCAATGTTACTTATCCCATTCACAGCATTCTGAGGCAGAACTCACCTGCATGGATAGCATGCACGCTAACAAGGGCACAGCCCCTAGTACACTTCCTGAGCACTAGCTGGCCTCAACTACACTCACACCCTTAATTCACTCCCATCCGGGTCATTGCACCAATCCCATGCAGGATTTGAACCAGCGTCAACTGACATGGGAGGTGGGCATTCTAACAAGAATGCTAAAGACTGCAGCCCCTTAGCATAAGTCACTAATGCGCCTCTTGAGGCCAAGGGAGTGAAGTTTTACCAGCTAAGCTCTCTTTACTATCTGGCCCCTGTTACACAAGTTTCCACTGTTGGAGACTAAGTAACTAAAGGAAATTAAGTACAAACTTAACTATGTTTTTAAGAAGCATAAGAGTAGTTCAGCTACAGTCAAGATAAATGAGCTTTTCCAAGATATTTGTTCAACTAGTAGCAGTGTAGCATGTCAAAACCACTACTTAGTAGCAAGAGGATGGGCTGAAGCAAATAGACACTTAGCAACAAATTAGCAAACACTAATACTTTAAAAACTGCCTATTTGACCTACCAACCACTCAGTGCTAGAGGCCCTAGAGACTGTTGTCAATGGTTTTGCAAGTATTTGGCAAATACTGTTGTCTTGACACAACAGGAGGGGTGAGTTTTGCATGAGCAAACACATTTTTGTCAGAAACAATTTATTCTGTTAGGGTAGTTGATTCATTTATTTATATCATTAGGGTGTATTTAGTGTAAATTGCTGTGTTTAAGTTTGATGCTCCATCATAAATTGTTGTAGAATGAATGATAGTATCTAACCCTCCCCCCGACACATCATAACTATATTAATGGTTAAACAGATTAATTACAGTCTGATTACTTGAAATTACGAATTGCTTACTGATTCAAAATAGCTTCTCCATTAAAGGTCACATTTACTTAGCTCTTACCTCAGAGTATGGACTACCCCAGCACAACAGGAGCTACCAGTGACATAAATGTACATTGAATGGCCAAATGCATGCAATTCGAAACAATGGCACCT